>NW_024740856.1:0-15734 GCF_018991925.1 Homarus americanus | reverse complement strand
CCACTGATGGACGCGCCAGGTTTATATACCGGAGGCTCCGCCCATCTTGTCGTGACGTTAAATGTAAGAGGGAAAGCAACAGAGACCTTGACCCTGTTAGTGACCAGGGGACTTGGCCACCATTTAACAACTTGCTGAGGAGGCCAGAGAAAAGATAATACATGAGGAGCTTAATGACATCCATCACACTCCTAGAACGAAATCGGTCATATTTCTTTTTAGCATTTGAAGCATCTTGTATCGCTTCACTCATGAGGATGTTCATATGTGTGATTTATGATTGAGTGATTTCTATTTTGGAGTTGCACTTTTATAGAGAATCAATGAGTTCTTATGCTTACTTATGGGGAAAGGGTATATTTTTTATATTTAATAATTTTCTACTTCACATTTGTGCTGTTGCTTTTTGTTATTACTAGTGATTCCTCCGCTGCATCATATACTGACACCCCCTTAAACATCTCATACTGAGTAAGCTAGTGAATATCTTAACAATGCTCAGAAGTAGCCTAGTAAAACTTAAATGCAAAGATTTTAATATATGTGGTTGAATAAATCCAATTAACTCTACGGCATTAAAATACAAGAGGTGGAGTGCGTGTCACAGTTATTGTAAAATCGTGTCATAAGACCAATGTCAGGCTAATTGTGAAACGGACTCCTTCGTATAAATTATGTGTCTCATGTTTAAGATAAAAACATAACTGTTGTAATGGATGCCGATCAAATCTACCAAACCACTATCTTCGGAATTGATGTCTTATTGTGGATTAACAGTTGATCAGCTTTTTTTTTTATATATTTGGTACTAATTTGTTTCAACTGTAGATAATTAATTTGTTGTTCACCTCATTTTAGGGGTGTCAATTTAGGTGTGCAAAGTAATAAGTTTAGAGTTTGAAAGACAACTAGTAAATAAATTGTACATTTGTGTATGCTAAATCGAAATATGGCTTCAAAATCTGGATTTGACCACCCCGAGCTATTTATATTTTGAGTAGAAATTCACGAAAAACTTGCAATTTTTGCATATTTGTATTCTATATAACGACATTTTATGAGAGAGTCAGGTTACCAGAAAGGTTTTAAGAACTTTACCAAGGTGGTCATGTCTTCCTTGTTCTTGTTTATGGACATGAGTTCCCTACAGGCTACCTGGCCCCTGGTGTACGCCTCTCTCCTCTCCTTTCAGTAAACATTTTGTGCTGCTTCAGTTGTCATCCTCACACACCTCTCTACTGACTGTGTGTGTGAGGGCCATGCAGGAACTTCCATTGGTCTATCCAGAAACTCCATGATTGCAGCAGTGGTGAGGGAACAAGTCAGTGGAGGCTCGGTTACTCCAGAGTTCCATTCAATAAGCTCCGAGAGTTTGGTGGATTATGGGTTAACGTCAGGAGTCCTCCTGGATCTGACACTGCATTCTCCTACATGTGTGTCCTTATCTCCTTCACCTCTGATTTCCAGTATCCTTTTCACAGCTTTCCTCCTCTCCTCCTCCACCTCATTGCACAGTATGGCCTGGAGCACAGCCTCAGAGTGTGCATACATGCTGATATCTTTACTGTAGGCATCACTATTCCTACCACATCCTTCGTCGGACCCTTTGAGCAGTTTCAGCTGGCACAGTACATGCTTGGGACCCTCCACCCAGCTCTGATTTAACTATGAATTCCACAATTAGCCTCAGATGTTTCAGCCCTTCAGCTCATGTTTGGAAATCCACAATTTGCAGAACCTTAGAGCAGTGGTGAGCCACCTACTGTGACAGACTGGCCCAATCTCCAAGAGAGCTAGACTCTGAGTTACCTCTCCTGATCTGATGGCAGTGATGATTCTGTAGCCATATGTTTGGTCTGTGCTGAGATCCTTGACTACCGCCTGAGCGAGATTGGGTAGAGGAGGACCAACAGTGATCCTCGTGAAGTTTGGGTTGATCTCCAGTTCAATGGCAGTGTCTAACACCTTCCCTAGGGGCCCGACCTCCTGTTGTTGCTCAATGTCTCTTCATCCAGTACAGTCACTCGGTGTCTGAGACTCAACTCCCCTGTGTGGAAGTCACAGACAATCCACACCAACTTCCTGCCGAGCTTGGCCTCCACATAATGCATTACTCCTCCCTCCCAGCCAGTATTCACATTCGTGCTATCACCTCCTATGGCCAAAAGGATCTGGTCTGCTCCTCTCTCTTTTAGCCAGTTCACTAAATGATCAACAATGACCTCAGCATGACTTCTCTCCTCTGTAGCTTCCTCTGGTATAAAATGCCACAAGTATTTCCCGCCTGGTTCATTGCACACTGTGTAGTGTGTTTCTTTAATTAAAGCTTATTCTGCATAAAACAATGAAGAGAGTAATGTTGAAATGTCCTTATTATCTAAGATTATAGATCTAAAAGAATTTATATCAATATGATCAGTGAGGTTTCGACAATAACGATTTAGATGAACTAAGCTGTGAATAGAATGAATATTCCTAATACAAGTTGAATGAAAACTTAAACCTCTGTACTATATACAGTACAGTGTGGTTGAGCAAAGAGTACATTAAATTGGAGGATGAAATCCATGGATAATTCTACACCATAATTTCTCTATGGTAAAATGTCCGGTTTGCATAGTTTCCATGTTGCAATACATTTAAGATGTATTAATGAGAGTGAATTTGAAGTGAAAACCCCTCCCCCCTGTAAATGACTTTATCTCATTCGGTCGTCACGGTCCCTATTTCATTGCACCTGTGTCACCCATCTGTATAATACTGTACTGCTGTATATAAGACATCTAACAATAAATTAATACAAAAACCTTTCGGTGGTTTCACATCAAATTCACTCTCATTAATACAACAGCTTCAATGTATTGTAACATGGAAACTATGCAGAAACTGACATTTTATCACAGAGACGTTGTGGGTTAGAATTATCCAAGGATTTCATCCTCCAATTTAATGTACTCTTTGCTGAATCACTCTTATAAAGTATTTAATTACTCAGGACCCTAAGAGTATTGAAGCGGATAATGTAAATAGTGTGTATATGAGGAAGTCAACTGCGTGTGTTCAGCGAGGTTATCATCAGCTATACGAGAATTACAAATATTAAATATATGTTTCATATCTCTCATCCATCAGGCAGTGCTTTTAGCTCTTATAATTTTTCCTACCAAGGCTATAATACGTCTAATATTTTTCATATATATATATATATATATATATATATATATATATATATATATATATATATATATATATATATATATATATATATATATATATATATATATATATGTAATATTCAGAAATTTCAAATGCCCGCCATGAGCGATACTGAGCGTTCAAGGTCGTCTGAGGGAAGAGAGCACTCCCAGCACATAGTGGGAGGTTGTGGAACTAGGCCTATATGATATTAAATGTAATTTGCCGAATTAATAATGATGCGATTCATGAAGTTAAGGGACTATTATTGAATTTGAAATTATTATAGATCGTTTATCAGTCTGAATAATGTTACGGGTGTCCCAAGGAGTTATTAGTTAGGCGGAAAATATGTCACGTAGGCCTAAGCTAACGCCTTGAGAGGACGCGACGCTGGCTGGTTCTCAGTCACGGGGAGGATTCATACAAAACAAGACGTCCCTGCGCGTCTGTCACAGAAATAGTCACGTGGCCTAGTCACCTGTGTTGCGCTATTGCCGTATAACAAGTAAGTCTCATGCGATCTCAGACAGGGTTAGATAGGGCAGTGGTAAAGTAAACTAGAGCTAACAGTGAGTTCATTTCAGGGTTTCCGTCAGAACCCACTTGACTGGAGTTGACCGGAGTTGACCGGAGTTTGACTGCGAGAGATTGACTGCCGTTTGAGACTGCCGTTGATGATTGAGGGTGGCGATTGTCGCCATTGGACCGATCAGTGTAGGCCTGTCACTGTTTAGCGGGGTATCAAAGGATCGCTTGAGGGAATCTAGCCGTCTGGATGCCCAGCTGATGACGGGACGATCGTTGGGTCAGCAGCTCTCCTCTACCTCGGCTCACAACACCACATGTCTCGAGCAGCTTAGTGAAACCCTCTTGCTAACGGGAAGCTAAAGCTTCTCTCAACTGTACAAGGTCTGATTGGCTCACTCCCTTCCGCTTTATGGACGCACTGGGAGTACACTGAGGCTATCTGAGTAAATTAATGGTCACACACTGAGACCATGAGTCTAGGACTCTAGGAGATACCTAGTAGGAACATTTTATCTCCCTTATTACGGGTGTATGTTGAGTTGGGTGGAGCATGGTTCACGAGTATTGGTGGACCCAGTAACATATTAATAATAGTGAATATATTTGGGGGTAGTTAATACCATTTCTCAGTTACTGATATTATCTTGACGTGTGTAGTTTAATATTTCTTATATAATTTTGATAGTATTGTTTTTTGAATGTTTGTGTCATTAAATGGAACCAGAGTGATACTGTGATTTGATTCTTTTAATGCATCTAATTTGTCTTCATAATTCCGATCTCAGGTATAACCTTGTTCCCCAGAGTAGTGGTTAAGTTAGGTTAGGAAGTGTGCATCTGTTGGGGTGATATAATTTTGTTGAGTGCCCTAAAGGCCTATTCATTGTAGGGTATTTAATTTCTTTATTTTTATTACCATTTCCTCAGTGACTGATATTATTTTGTTGAAAGCCCTTAAGGCCTATTCATTGTAGAGTATTTAATTTCTTATTTTTTATTACCATTTCCTCAGTGACTGATATTATTTTGTTGAAAGCCCTTAAGGCCTATTCAGTGTAGAGTATTTAATTTCTTATTTTTTAATACCATTTCCTAAGTGACTGATATTATTTTGTGAAAGCCCTTAAGGCCTGTTTCATGTGTGCAAGCAACTGTTCTTAATACTTCAAATTTATTGTTGCCTGAGTTTCTAATAATTTCTATATCATCTATAACTTTTATTCCCCAGAGTAGTGTTTTAAGTTCAAGTTAAGAGGTGCGCATATTGGTGTACCATTATTTGATTGTGTTCGTAGTGTTGGAGGGAATATACGTGTCTAAATTTTACAGTGTGTCTCATTCATCCCAGTCACAGACGCTATCCTTCCACGGGTCACGGACAATTCTTTTTGTTTAGTAGATTTAAGTGTTCTTGTGCTGGTTCGGGATTTTTCTCAAGGGGCGCTTCCACTGCCATTACCATCTTATAATCTTTAATAAACCCCAAGTCAAGTGAGAAAATAAAGTCCCGTATATTCCGACCGGTTACATATATATATATATATATATATATATATATATATATATATATATATATATATATATATATATATATATATATATATATATATATATATATATATATATATATATATATATATATATATATATATATATATATAGAGTTTCTCTTGACCATTGTATTTATTTGTTACTTTCATTTTCTTCATTTCCGCAATATTTTTTAAGACAGGGTATTTATTTGATCATTTTATTTGTCTAATAGTTTACACATAATCCAACGTTTGCATTAGAAAGCAGCGCTCTTATATAAGTCCTTCTTTATGTTAATTATAGCTTGGGGTGGGCGTATAGGTAGGGGCAGGCCTATAGGCAGGCGCTGGCTGATAACTGGGGGCGGGTTGGTAGGCTGAGTACTGTGCCTCACCCTCATATTCAACTTGAGCCACGTAACCGGAGTCGCCGTTCACGGTGTAGGTAACCCTCTGCAAACGACCGTCGGGAAGCTGAACATAATAGGATCCCTGAGTATCGTATCCATTACGACCTTCGTTGTGGCCGTAGTCGTTGCCGGAGTTTGCGTCGTTCACTGACCAGTCAAAGTTGTACTGGGCAGGACCCTGGAAGTCAAAATGATACACAAGTCAAGTTATAATTGTAGCATCTCATGGAAATAAATAAAAAATATCGTAACTTAAGGACAAGGACAATTTAACGGATTATATAGTTTCTTTTTATCATAATTATATTGAAAAATAAAAATCGTAGAGAAAATATGATTCAGTCATAAGATATAAACACACGCAACAACTTACAGTAGGGGCAGGAGCGTTGTAGGAGGGATGTGGAGGGGTGTAGGGGATAGTGTCAGCGATAGTGACGGCCACAAGGACAGCGATGACGAAAACCTGAAAACCACCGAATCATAACGTAATTCAAAGCAAAATAGGACCTCAAGTTTTTTTTTTCAAAGCACAGTGATCACAGCAATATACATCATCCCCATTTGTTTACCTTAAGAACCATGTTGAGGTGTGAGGGAAGAACTAGACTGGTGTCCACTGATGGAAGCGCCAGGTTTATATACCGGAGGCTCCGCCCATCTTGTCGTGACGTAAAATGTAAGAAGGAATGCAACAGAGACCTTGACCCTGTTAGTGACCAGGGGACTTGGCCACCATTTAACAACTTGCTGAGGAGGCCAGAGAAAAGATAATACATGAGGAGCTTAATGACATCCATCACACTCCTTGAACGAAATCGGTCATATTTCTTTTTAGCATTTGAAGCATCTTGTATCGCTTCACTCATGAGGATGTTCATATGTGTGATTTGTGATTGAGTGATTTCTATTTTGGAGTTGCACTTTTATAGAGAATCAATGAGTTCTTATGCTTACTTAAGGGGAAAGGGTATATTTTTTATATTTAATAATTTTCTACTTCACATTTGTGCTGTTGCTTTTTGTTATTACTAGTGATTCCTCCGCTGCATCATATACTGACACCCCCTTAAACATCTCATACTGAGTAAGCTAGTGAATATCTTAACAATCCTCAGAAGCAGCCTAGTAAAACTTAAATGCAAAGATTTTTAATGTATGTGTTTGAATAATTCCAATTAACTGTACGGCATTAAAATACAAGAAGTGGAGTGCTTGTCACAGTTATTGTAAAATCGTGTCATAAGACCAATGTCAGGCTAATTGTGAAACGGACTCCTTCGTATAAATTATGTGTCTCATGTTTAAGATAAAAACATAACTGTTGTAATGGATGCCAATCAAACCTACCAAACCACTATCTTCGGAATTGATGTCTTTTTGTGGATAAACAGTTGATCAGCTTTTTTTTTTATATCTGGTACTATTTTGTTTCAACTGTAGATAATTAATTTGTTGTTCACCTCATTTTAGGGGTGTCAATTTAGGTGTGCAAAGTAATAAGTTTAGAGTTTGAAATACAACTAGTAAATAAATTATACAGTTGTGTATGCTAAATCGAAATATGGCTTCAAAATCCGGATTTGACCACCCCGAGCTATTTATATTTTGAGTAGAAATTCACGAAAACTTGCAATTTTTGCATATTTGTATTGTATATAACGACATTTTATGAGAGAGTCAGGTTACCAGAAAGGTTTTTAGAACTTTACCAAGGTGGTCATGTCTTCCTTGTTCCTGTTTATGGACATGAGTTCCCTACAGGCTACCTGGCCCCTGATGTACGCTTCTCTCCTCTCCTTTCAGTAAACATGTTGTGCTGCTTCAGTTGTCATCCTCACACACCTCTCTACTGACTGTGTGTGTGAGGGCCATTCAGGAACTTCCATTGGTCTATCCAGAAACTCCATGATTGCAGCAGTGGTGAGGGAACAAGTTAGTGGAGGCTCGGTTACTCCAGAGTTCCATTCAATAAACTCCGAGAGTTTGGTGTATTATGGGTTAACGTCAGGAGTCCTCCTGGATCTGACACTGCATTCTCCTACTTGTGTGTCCTTATCTCCTTCACCTCTGATTTCCAGTATCCTTTTCACAGCTTTCCTCCTCTCCTCCTCAGAGTGTGCATACCATTCTGATATCTTTACTCTAGGCATCACTATTCCTACCACATCCTTCGTCGGACCCTTTGAGCAGTTTCAGCTGGCACAGTACATGCTTGGGACCCTCCACCCAGCTCTGATTTAACTATGAATTCCACAATTATCCTCAGATGTTTCAGCCCTTTAGCTCATGTTTGGAAATCCACCATTTGCAGAACCTTAGAGCAGGTCTGAGCCACCTACTGTGACAGACTGGCCCAATCTCCAAGAGAGCTAGACTCTGAGTTACCTCTCCTGATCTGATGGCAGTGATGATTCTGTAGCCATATGTTTGGTATGTGCTGAGATCCTTGACTACCTCCTGAGCGAGATTGGGTAGAGGAGGACCAACAGTGATCCTCGTGAAGTTTGGGTTGATCTCCAGTTCAATGGCAGTGTCTAACACCTTCCCTAGGGGCCCGACCTCCTGTTGTTGCTCAATTTCTCTTCATCCAGTACAGTCACTAGGTGTCTGAGACTCAACTCCCCTGTGTGCAAGTCACAGACAATCCACACCAACTTCCTGCCGAGCTTGGCCTCCACATAATGCATTACTCCTCCCTCCCAGCCAGTATTCACATTCGTGCTATCACCTCCTATGGCCAAAAGGATCTGGTCTGCTCCTCTCTCTTTTAGCCAGTTCACTAAATGATCAACAATGACCTCAGCATGACTTCTCTCCTCTGTAGCTTCCTCTGGTATAAAATGCCAGAAGTATTTCCCGCCTGGTTCATTGCACACTGTGTAGTGTGTTTCTTTAATTAAAGCTTATTCTGCATAAAACAATGAAGAGAGTAATGTTGAAATGTCCTTATTATCTAAGATTATAGATCTAAAAGAATTTATATCAATATGATCAGTGAGGTTTCGACAATAACGATTTAGATGAACTAAGCTGTGAATAGAATGAATATTCCTAATACAAGTTGAATGAAAACTTAAACCTCTGAACTATATACAGTACAGTGTGGATGAGCAAAGAGTACATTAAATTGGAGGATGAAATCCATGGATAATTCTACACCATAATTTCTCTATGGTAAAATGTCCGGTTTGCATAGTTTCCATGTTACAATACATTTAAGATGTATTAATGAGAGTGAATTTGAAGTGAAACCCCCTCCCCCCTGTAAATGACTTTATCTCATTCGGTCGTCACGGTCCCTATTTCATTGCACCTGTGTCAGCCATCTGTATAATACTGTACTGCTGTATATAAGACATCTAAGAATATATTAATACAAAAACCTTTTGGTGGTTTCACATCAAATTCACTCTCATTAATACAACAGCTTCAATGTATTGTAACATGGAAACTATGCAGAAACTGACATTTTATCACAGAGACTTTGTGGGTTAGAATTATCCAAGGATTTCATCCTCCAATTTAATGTACTCTTTGCTGAATCACCCTTATAAAGTATTTAATTACTCAGGACCCTAAGAGTATTGAAGCGGATAATGTAAATAGTGTGTATATGAGGAAGTCAACTGCGTGTGTTCAGCGAGGTTATCATCAGCTATACGAGAATTACAAATAATAAATATATGTTTCATATCTCTCATCCATCAGGCAGTGCTTTTAGCTCTTATAATTTTTCCTACCAAGGCTATAATACGTCTAATATTTTTCATATATATATATATATACATATATATATATATATATATATATATATATATATATATATATATATATATATATATATATATATATATATATATATATATATATATATATATATATATATATATATATGTAATATTCAGAAATTTCCAATGCCCCGCCATTAGCGATACTGAGCGTTCAAGGTCGTCTGAGGGAAGAGAGCGCTCCCCGCCCATAGAGAGAGGTTATGGAACTAGGCCTAAGTGATATTAAATGTAATTTGCCGAATTAATAATGATGATGCGATTCATGAAGTTAAGGGACTATTATTGAATTTGAAATTATTATAGATCGTTTATCAGTCTGAATAATGTTACGGGTGTCCCAAGGAGTTATTAGTTAGGCGGAAAATATGTCACGTAGGCCTAAGCTAACGCCTTGAGAGGACGCGACGCTGGCTGGTCCTCAGTCACGGAGAAGCATTCAGACAAACAAGACGTCCCTGCGCGTTCGTCACAGAAATAGTCACGTGGCCTAGTCACCTGTGTTGCACTATTGCAGTATAACAAGTAAGTCTCATTCGATCTCAGACAGGGTTAGATAGGGCAGTGGTAAAGTAAACTAGAGCTAACAGTGAGTTCATTTCAGGGTTTCCGCCAGAACCCACTTGACCGGAGTTGACCGGAGTTTGACTGCGAGAGATTGACTGCCGTTTGAGACTGCCGTTGATGATTGAGGGTGGCGATTGTCGCCATTGGACCGATCAGTGTAGGCCTGTCACTGTTTAGCGGGGTATCAAAGGATCGCTTGAGGGAATCTAGCCGTCTGGATGCCCAGCTGACGACGGGACGATCGTTGGGGCATCAGCTTTCCTCTACCTCGGCTGACAACACCACATGTCTCGAGCAGCTTAGTGAAACCCTCTTGCTAACGGGAAGCTAAAGCTTCTCTCAACTGTACAAGGTCTGACTGGCTCACTCCCTTCCGCTTTATGGACGCACTGATAGTACACTGAGGTTATCTGAGTAAATTAATGGTCACACACTGAGACCATGAGTCTAGGACTCTAGGAGATACCTAGTAGGAACATTTTATCTCCCTTATTACGGGTGTATGTTGAGTTGGGTGGAGCATGGTTCACGAGTAATGGTGGACCCAGTAACATATTAATAATAGTGAATATATTTGGGGGTAGTTAATACCATTTCTCAGTTACTGATATTATCTTGGCGTGTGTAGTTCAATATTTCTTAAATAATTTTGATAGTATTGTTTTTTTAATGTTTGTGTCATTAAGTGGAACCAGAGTGATACTGTGATTTGATTCTTTTAATGCATCTAATTTTTCTTCATAATTCTGATCTCAGGTATAACCTTTGTTCCCCACAGTAGTGGTTAAGTTAGGTTAGGAAGTGTGCATCTGTTGGGGTGATATAATTTTGTTGAGTGCCCTTAAGGCCTATTCATTGTAGGGTATTTAATTTCTTATTTTTTATTACCATTTCCTCAGTGACTGATATTATTTTGTTGAAAGCCCTTAAGGCCTATTCAGTGTAGAGTATTTAATTTTTTATTTTTTATTACCATTTCCTCAGTGACTGATATTATTTTGTTGAAAGCCCTTAAGGCCTATTCAGTGTAGAGTATTTAATTTCTTATTTTTTAATACCATTTCCTAAGTGACTGATATTATTTTGTGAAAGCCCTTAAGGCCTGTTTCATGTTTGCAAGCAACATTTCTTAATACTTCAAATTTATTGTTGCCTGAGTTTCTAATAATTTCTATATCATGTATAACTTTTATTCCCCAGAGTAGTGTTTTAAGTTCAAGTTAAGAGGTGCGCATATTGGTGTACCATTATTTGGTTGTGTTTGTAGTGTTGGAGGGAATATAAGTGTCTAAATTTTACAGTGTGTCTCATTCATCCCAGTCACAGACGCTATCCTTCCACGGGTCACGGACAATTCATTTTGTTTAGTAGATTTAAGTGTTCTTGTGCTGGTTCGGGATTTTTCTCAAGGGACGCTTCCACTGCCATTACCATCTTATAATCTTTAATAAACCCCAAGTCAAGTGAGAAAATAAAGTCCCGTATTTCCGACCGGTTATATATATATATATATATATATATATATATATATATATATATATATATATATATATATATATATATATATATATATATATAGTATTGTATATATATATATATATATATATATATATATATATATATATATATATATATATATATATATATATATATATATATAGAGTTTCTCTTGACCATTGTATTTATTTGTTACTTTCATTTTCTTTATTTCCGCAATATTTTTTAAGACAGGGTATTTATTTGATCATTTTATTTGTCTAATAGTTTACACATAATCCAACGTTTGCATTAGAAAGCAGCGCTCTTTTATAAGTCCGTCTTTATGTTAATTATAGCTTGGGGTGGGCGGGGAGTAGGTAGGGCAGGCCTATAGGCAGGCGCCAGCTGATAACTGGGGCGGGGTTAGGCTGAGAGTACTGGGCCTCACCCTCGTATTCGATTTGAGCAACGTAGCCGGAGTCACCGTTCACGGTGTAGGTAACCCTCTGCAAACGACCGTCGGGAACCGTCGGGAAGCTGAACATAATAGGATCCCTGAGTATCGTATCCATTACGACCTTCGTTGTGGCCGTAGTCGTTGCCGGAGTTTGCGTCGTTCACTGACCAGTCAAAGTTGTACTGGGCAGGACCCTGGAAGTCAAAATGATACACAAGTCAAGTTATAATTGTAGCATCTCATGGAAATAAATAAAAAATATCGTAACTTAAGGACAAGGACAATTTAACGGATTATATAGTTTCTTTTTATCATAATTATATTGAAAAATAAAAATCGTAGAGAAAATATGATTCAGTCATAAGATATAAACACACGCAACAACTTACAGTAGGGGCAGGAGCGTTGTAGGAGGGATGTGGAGGGGTGTAGGGGATAGTGTCAGCGATAGTGACGGCCACAAGGACAGCGATGACGAAAACCTGAAAACCACCGAATCATAACGTAATTCAAAGCAAAATAGGACCTCAAGTTTTTTTTTTCAAAGCACAGTGATCACAGCAATATACATCATCCCCATTTGTTTACCTTAAGAACCATGTTGAGGTGTGAGGGAAGAACTAGACTGGTGTCCACTGATGGAAGCGCCAGGTTTATATACCGGAGGCTCCGCCCATCTTGTCGTGACGTAAAATGTAAGAAGGAATGCAACAGAGACCTTGACCCTGTTAGTGACCAGGGGACTTGGCCACCATTTAACAACTTGCTGAGGAGGCCAGAGAAAAGATAATACATGAGGAGCTTAATGACATCCATCACACTCCTTGAACGAAATCGGTCATATTTCTTTTTAGCATTTGAAGCATCTTGTATCGCTTCACTCATGAGGATGTTCATATGTGTGATTTGTGATTGAGTGATTTCTATTTTGGAGTTGCACTTTTATAGAGAATCAATGAGTTCTTATGCTTACTTAAGGGGAAAGGGTATATTTTTTATATTTAATAATTTTCTACTTCACATTTGTGCTGTTGCTTTTTGTTATTACTAGTGATTCCTCCGCTGCATCATATACTGACACCCCCTTAAACATCTCATACTGAGTAAGCTAGTGAATATCTTAACAATCCTCAGAAGCAGCCTAGTAAAACTTAAATGCAAAGATTTTTAATGTATGTGTTTGAATAATTCCAATTAACTGTACGGCATTAAAATACAAGAAGTGGAGTGCTTGTCACAGTTATTGTAAAATCGTGTCATAAGACCAATGTCAGGCTAATTGTGAAACGGACTCCTTCGTATAAATTATGTGTCTCATGTTTAAGATAAAAACATAACTGTTGTAATGGATGCCGATCAAATCTACCAAACCACTATCTTCGGAATTGATGTCTTATTGTGGATTAACAGTTGATCAGCTTTTTTTTTTATATATTTGGTACTAATTTGTTTCAACTGTAGATAATTAATTTGTTGTTCACCTCATTTTAGGGGTGTCAATTTAGGTGTGCAAAGTAATAAGTTTAGAGTTTGAAAGACAACTAGTAAATAAATTGTACATTTGTGTATGCTAAATCGAAATATGGCTTCAAAATCTGGATTTGACCACCCCGAGCTATTTATATTTTGAGTAGAAATTCACGAAAAACTTGCAATTTTTGCATATTTGTATTCTATATAACGACATTTTATGAGAGAGTCAGGTTACCAGAAAGGTTTTAAGAACTTTACCAAGGTGGTCATGTCTTCCTTGTTCTTGTTTATGGACATGAGTTCCCTACAGGCTACCTGGCCCCTGGTGTACGCCTCTCTCCTCTCCTTTCAGTAAACATTTTGTGCTGCTTCAGTTGTCATCCTCACACACCTCTCTACTGACTGTGTGTGTGAGGGCCATGCAGGAACTTCCATTGGTCTATCCAGAAACTCCATGATTGCAGCAGTGGTGAGGGAACAAGTCAGTGGAGGCTCGGTTACTCCAGAGTTCCATTCAGTAAGCTCCGAGAGTTTGGTGTATTATGGGTTAACGTCAGGAGTCCTCTTGGATCTGACACTGCATTCTCCTACTTGTGTGTCCTTATCTCCTTCACCTCTGATTTCCAGTATCCTTTTCACAGCTTTCCTCCTCTCCTCCTCAGAGTGTGCATACCATGCTGATATCTTTACTGTAGGCATCACTATTCCTACCACATCCTTCGTCGGACCCTTTGAGCAGTTTCAGCTGTCACAGTACATGCTTGGGACCCTCCACCCAGCTCTGATTTAACTATGAATTCCACAATTATCCTCAGATGTTTCAGCCCTTCAGCTCATGTTTGGAAATCCACAATTTGCAGAACCTTAGAGCAGTGGTGAGCCACCTACTGTGACAGACTGGCCCAATCTCCAAGAGAGCTAGACTCTGAGTTACCTCTCCTGATCTGATGGCAGTGATGATTCTGTAGCCATATGTTTGGTCTGTGCTGAGATCCTTGACTACCTCCTGAGCGAGATTGGGTAGAGGAGGACCAACAGTGATCCTCGTGAAGTTTGGGTTGATCTCCAGTTCAATGGCAGTGTCTAACACCTTCCCTAGGGGCCCGACCTCCTGTTGTTGCTCAATGTCTCTTCATCCAGTACAGTCACTAGGTGTCTGAGACTCAACTCCCGTGTGTGCAAGTCACAGACAATCCACACCAACTTCCTGCCGAGCTTGGCCTCCACATAATGCATTACTCCTGCCTCCCAGCCAGTATTCACATTCGTGCTATCACCTCCTAAGGCCAAAAGGATCTGGTCTGCTCCTCTCTCTTTTAGCCAGTTCACTAAATGATCAACAATGACCTCAGCATGACTTCTCTCCTCTGTAGCTTCTTCTGGTATAAAATGCCACAAGTATTTCCCGCCTGGTTCATTGCACACTGTGTAGTGTGTTTCTTTAATTAAAGCTTATTCTGCATAAAACAATGAAGAGAGTAATGTTGAAATGTCCTTATTATATAAGATTATTGATCTAAAAGAATTTATATCAATATGATCAGTGAGGTTTCGACAATAACGATTTAGATGAACTAAGCTGTGAATAGAATGAATATTCCTAATACAAGTTGAATGAAAACTTAAACCTCTGTACTATATACAGTACAATGTGGTTGAGCAAAGAGTACATTAAATTGGAGGATGAAATCCATGGATAATTCTACACCATAATTTCTCTATGGTAAAATGACCGGTTTGCATAGTTTCCATGTTACAATACATTTAAGATGTGTTAATGAGAGTGAATTTGAAGTGAAAACCCCTCCCCCCTGTAAATGACTTTATCTCATTCGGTCGTCATGGTCCCTATTTCATTGCACCTGTGTCACCCATCTGTATAATACTGTACTGCTGTATATAAGACATCTAAGAATAAATTAATACAAAACCCTTTCGGTGGTTTCACATCAAATTCACTCTCATTAATACAACAGCTTCAATGTATTGTAACATGGAAACTATGCAGAAAGTGACATTTTATCACAGAGACGTTGTGGGCTAGAATTATCCAAAGATTTCATCCTCCAATTTAATGTACTCTTTGCTGAATCACCCTTATAAAGTATTTAATTACTCAGGACCCTAAGAGTATTGAAGCGGATAATGTAAATAGTGTGTATATGAGGAAGTCAACTGCGTGTGTTCAGCGAGGTTATCATCAGCTATACGAGAATTACAAATATTAAATATATGTTTCATATCTCTCACCCATCAGGCAGTGCTTTTAGCTCTTATAATTTTTCCTACCAAGGCTATA
>NW_024740855.1:0-26280 GCF_018991925.1 Homarus americanus | reverse complement strand
GGGGGGGGGTTCGCCAGTAGAGAGAGGTCAGGGTAAGTGGGAGTCATAAAATAAGCAGGTCCTGGGGAGAAAAATTGGTCACTCAAGACAAGGGGTAAAACAGGACCAGGAAAGGGTAGGTTTAAATGTATACTATACAAACAGTAGCAGCGTTAGAAATAAAATAAACTTGCTGAGAGCGGTTGTATGTACCGAGAATGTAGACGTCATAGCACTCACCGAAAGTTGGACGAATCTGGCGAGCAAGAACATTTTATCAAACTATCACATAGAAGGGTACAACCTTTTTCACAAGGACAGGGAAGGTAGGAAGGGGGGGGAGGGGTCGCACTCTTCGTCAAGGATACATTGCAATGTTGTATTAATAATACAATAAAGAGTGAAAAGGGAACCAAGTCTGTATGGGTAGAAATTGAGGAAGGAAGAGAAAAACTAATTATGGGAGTGATTTACAGGCTCCCAAGACTTGGGAAAAAAGCAGCTTAGCCCAAATGGCAGGAAATGAGTAGGGCAGCAAAATACAACAACCTGTGCATTATGGGGGATTTCAACTTCAGAAATATTGACTGGGACAACATTATGTAACTGAATCTGAAGACTTCCTAGACGCAGTACAGGACAATTTTTTAAAACAACCTACTAGAGGTGACAATATATTAGACCTAGTATTAACAAATAAAGAAAATATTATCAGAGATAACACAATAGGGGAAGAACTCGGGAACAGTAATCACAGCGAAATCAGGTTTACCCAAAATTGGGAAACAAAAAATAATGACAATATGGTCAGTCCCAGACTTTCGATTAGCGGATTATGAGGGGTTAAGAAGGTACCTAGGTGAGGTCCCCCAGGGACGGTCATGTCAGTCTCCGGTAGGGGTTACTGCACTCTACACCCTGGTCAGCTTTCCTGAGTCTGACCTTAGTCCCCTTGGAGACAACCACTCCACCCTTGCTCCTACTGACCCTCCTTTGTAGGTGTCCTGCTAGGCAGGACACACACCTGAAGGAGTTCAGTCTTGTGGGCTTCATTCTCCTCCGTTAAAACGTCCATCTCTCTCCACAACTGCTCCAGCTGACTTAACAGAGTAGCTGGAGTCGTCTCTCCCCACACACCGTCCCTCTTCCCCCACAACACAACGGCCCATGGTGGCCATTTTCTATGGTCACCAACACGAGCACACAGGGGCACGTCCTTCTCCAAGCTAAGTTCAAGTCGGTACCTAATGGAACAATGTATCTAATTGGTCCCTCTTTTAATGGAACCATGTATTCAATAAGCCCCAGACCTAATGGAACCCTGTATTTAATAGGTCCCAGAACAAATGCAACCCTTTATCTTTTGGGCCACAAACCTAACATATAACATCATCCATCATCACTACATGTAGCACCACCCATCATCACTACATATAGCACCACCCATCATCACTACAGATAACATCATCCATCATCACTACATATAGCACCACCCATCATCACTACATATAGCACCACCCATCATCACTACATATAACACCATCCATCATCACTACATATAACACCACCCATCATCACTACAAATCGGTAAAGTAGTTTCCGAGATTCTAGTGTGGACACACAAACAAACGCACCCACCCACAAACAGACATACTTCTTTGTTTTATATATATAGATTAAACAATTTGGCTTTCATCACGGCAACTATTGTAATGAGGCAATCAGAGCTGTCGGTCACAAGTGCATACCTGTTGTTGTGTGTTTGTTTATGGCAGCAGGGTACCAGCTTACCTGACGTGATGTTTGGGGAGTAAGGGGGGGGGGTGAGGGGAGAAAGGCTAATATAAGGGGAGGGAAGGTGAGGGAAGGGAGGTAGGCTGAGGGGAGGTAGGAAGGCTATGGGGAGGGAGGGAGGCTGAGGCGAGGGAGAAGGGGAGGGATGGGTCTGTGGAATGTAACTATATTTACTGTTATTATTGTTACGAACCCCTCCACCCAGCACTACGAACCACGCCATCTATTGTCCTGATCTACCTACCAAGCACCACGAGCAACGCCATCTAGGGACGAGACACGAGTATGACTCGTCTTAGTTAACACTCCGGGGTTTCCCTTCTCCATATCCTGGTTGTTGCGTCACTTCCTCCAAGTCTTCTTTGTGAGCTCCAATTCTAGGAGAGAAACTTGGCTCTGGGAAGTGACCACAGGATCATCTATCCTCTAAACCTACGGGCAGTGACTACCTACCGTCTTCTACAATACTCAGCCTTACTCGTTAGCCATCTCAGCTCCTCACTTAAGTACTTGTATCTTGTATTGCCTCCCCCACGTCCACTTGCTTCAAAATTGTTTATGTTGTATTAATATGTATATACTGTTAATGTTTAGGTTAAGTTTGGTTAAGGGTAATTTATAAGCTGAATATTTTGTTTAGGGATTTATGGTACTTTATTATACACAAAGAAAACTCGCATCCTGTGTCTACCCTTTTATAGTCCGATTGTCTTTGTTTTGTTTTTTTTGTTACCTGTTGGGATCTGGGTAGACTTTTAACTATATTCTAAATCCCCAACTCGTAACAAATGGCGACCGTGACAGGACCCGACCTTAAGTACCATATTCCTTCCTCCCTTGTTACTCAGTGTTAATTATTCCTCCCAGTCACTTCTGTTCACAATTGCTTTACGGTAGTTTAAAGTTTCCTTCATATGTGTGTGCATATATTGGTATTATCGTATAGTAAGAGTGACAGACGTAGGATATTAGGTTCCAAGTGTCATAAGGCTTACTTGTTATTACACGTGGCAGTTGTGTAGTAAGTCTTATCGAGTGTTGGGAAGAATCCGGATCTGTTTAATGCCGTACCCTCACTCCAGAGTAGGCTGTTCCATAGTCACTAGTTTAGGGTGAAGTGATATCTTGGGACGCCCCGCTCTACCAGGACCCCATAATTATAAAGCCTCAATTATTGTTCTTCTCATTATCTCATTCAGGTTCAATCATACCAAACTCCAGGGTTGTTAATCCGGATCTTTATATAAATGCCGTAATACGCCCTTCCTCTTTCAAGTATATCAGGGTTGTTAATCCGGATCTTTATATTAATGCCGTAATACGCCCTTCCTCTTTCACGTATATCAGGGTTGTTAATCCGGATCTTTATATTAATGCCGTAATACGCCCTTCCTCTTTCAAGTATATCAGGGTTGTTAATCCGGATATTTATAGTAATACCGTAATACGCCCTACCTCTTTCAAGTCTCTTATTCTTATCTAAGGATCTTCTCAGAAGAACAATATTCCTAAGTGTAATTTCCCTAGGTATAACTTGGGTAGTTTCCGGGACTTTCTGGTTATCCACTGCCGTGATATTTTCTAGGGTAATCCACTTATCTTATCTTTTGACCATTAATTAATTTATCTAGGTTTTCTTAATGGCCACCTCAGGATTTGTTAAACTTGGTAGTCCTGGAGGAGTGGAAGAGCAAGATACCATTTCACATCATGAAGCATGTGGAGGATCGTGGAGAGGTTAATTTAGGACGTGCGGCTGAGCTGGCTGATGAGTACGCCTTGCTGGTGGAGTCACTGTGCCGTAGGGAACGTGGTACTTTCCGGCATGTTAGGTCCTCCTCTGATGATAACCTTGGGGACGTGAGTGGTAGGTCGAAAGGTCCCACACCTACCCCCCCTGATGCAACCAAGTTTTATTGTTCTTGCTGTAAAAAACCAGGCCATACGATCCAGTCTTGTAAACACCCAAAGTGTCGAACTGCTAAAAGTAGTTTCCTGGATCCCAAATCCAAACCAATAGCAACCACCAATGTGGAAAGGCCCAATCAGGATCTCTTCTCTTCATTCACCTATGAGAGAAAATTTTCAATCATAGAGGGGTCTCGTTCTTTCCCTATTCGTATACTACGTGATACGGGCGCAGCACAATCTATCCTCCTGTTTAACGTCATTCCTGATATATCTACGGCATTTACTAATGAGTGTTCTAATTTCGGATCTCTCATCCCATTCTTCCTATCCTTTAGCTAAAGTGCACCTCCAATGTTCCTTGATTACTGGGGAAGTGCAAATAGCCATTAGGAAAGACCCAATGCCTGTGTGCGGCATTCATTTATTATTGGGTAATGACTTGGTAGGAGATCTAGTGGTTCCTAACATAAAGACAGTCGACTCTCCCTTACCTGTCAACTCCACCACTGACCTTAAAGAAACTATTCCTCATCTTTTCCTATCTTGTGCTGTCACCCGGTCACAGAATGTGCGAAATGGGCCCTCTTCATCTAAAACCACCTCCAATATCTTCCTACCCACAGAAGATCTGTACAATAAGACCATTAGTAAGGATGAGCTCATTACAGCCCAACAATCTGATCCATCTTTGTTCAAACAGGTGATGAAAGACCTCAGTGTGGACCATTGTACATCTTCGGCTTACCACCCACCGTCCCAAGGTTGCTTGGAACGGTTCCATCAAAACTTTCAAATCAATGCTAATAAACTATCTCCCCTCAACTATATAGTCCATACTCCTGATCGCAGAAAAGATTCACAACTTGTTCACATTAATCTCGTGAAACTTTACCATTCCAGGCTGTCAGAGGAAGACATCCCAGAGGCTATAAGCCTACCTGTATTGCATACGGTTTTGTCAGGGCTGGAGCCGGAGACAGATGACATGGACCTATTGGAGAATTAAGACTTCCCTCTACCTAAAGAAAACCCTGCTAACAGTCACATACTCAACAACTTGGATGAGTATTTTTCTGTTCTGAATCCATCTCAAGCAAAAGATCTCACTAAGTTATTATCAACATTTCCTAAAGTCACGTCAGACCTCCCAGGGTTTTGCAATATACTTAAACATGATATTAAGCTAATCTCAGATGATGTAACAAACCCATTAGCAATCAGCACATTTCCAATTTAAATCCATGCATGATATTTTTATGGAAAAGGAGATTTTTTGTTAAAACATAATTTTAAATAGCTTCTAGTAATTTCCCAGCCACCTTGCCTTCATTCCAAAAACCCGATGGCACTTTTTCGTTTCTGTACCGATTATCGTAAAGTGAACCAGGTCATTGTCTCAGACTCACCTTACCTTTGATTGAAGATATAATAGACAGCATAGGCTGTGCCAAATTTATCAGTACGGTGGACTTATTGAAAGGATATTATCAAGTGGGACCTCACGGATAGGGCAAAAATAATCTCGGCATTTATAACTCCATTTGGTCTTTTTCAATATTTGGTTATGGCGTTTGGCTTTTCTAATGCTCCGGCCACATTCCAGAGGGCCATCAACTACCATATTCAGGACCTAGGTGGGACGTTCGCCTACCTGGATGACCTGGTGGTGGTGTCGGATAGCTGGGACGAACATCTGGTGCGTTTGGAGATACTGTTTGCACGACTGCAAGAGACTGGATTCACCATAAACCTGGCTAAATCTGCTTTTGGCCGGGCATCAGTGACTTACCTGGGACATATCGTTGGGCATGGTATGGTGAGACCCAAGGACGCAAACGTTAGAGCCATCTTATCCTTCCCCACTCCAAGGACGAGGAAGGAACTCATGCACTTCCTGGGAATGTGCGGCTACTACCGTCGGTTCTGCAGTAACTTCTCCAGCGTGGCCGGACCCCTCACAGACCTTACCAGTTCTGCGGTCCCTTACATCTGGAACCAGAGGTGCGACCAGTCTTTCCACCGCCTCAAAGCCTTCCTTGCCTCCAAGCCTGTAGTCCACCCCCCTGACTACACCTTGCCCTTCCATCTGCAAATCGACGCTAGTGGTGTCGGAGTGGGGGCTGTGCTCCTACAACCCGACCCAACCACTGATGTTCTTCACCCTGTGGCATATTACTCCGCCAAGTTGAAAAAACATCAGACCAACTACTCGACCATAGAGAAGGAGACCCTGGCTCTGGTGTTGGCAATAAAGAAGTTTGAATGTTACCTCCAGTCTTGCCCACAAACAACCCTAGTCTTCACCGACCATAACCCACTCACGTTCATCCAAACCAACAAGACCTCCAACCAGCGAATCCTCCGCTGGGCTCTCCTCACCCAGCCCTATAATCTACAAGTCCGGCACATAAAGGGGGTGGACAACCTGATTGCAGACTCCTTATCCCGAGCTCCAGTGGAAATGCAGCAGCTACTCTCCAGACGCACCAGGTGATCACCTCCTTCGCGCCCGCGCTACGGAGGGTTTTGGAGGGGGGGTGTGTTACGAACCCCTCCACCCAGCACTAAGAACCACGCCATCTATTGTTCTGATCTACCTACCAAGCACCACGAGCAACGCCAACTAGGGACGAGACACGAGTATGACTCGTCTTAGTTAACACTCCGGGGTTTCCCTTCTCCATATCCTGGTTGTTGCGTCACTTCCTCCAAGTCTTCTTTGTGAGCTCCAATTCGAGGAGAGAAACTTGGCTCTGGGAAGTGACCACAGGATCATCTATCCTCTAAACCTACGGGCAGTGACTACCTACCGTCTTCTACAATACTCAGCCTTACTCGTCAGCCATCTCAGCTCCTCACTTAAGTACTTGTATCTTGTATTGCCTCCCCCACGTCCACTTGCTTCAAAATTGTTTATGTTGTATTAATATGTATATACTGTTAATGTTTAGGTTAAGTTTGGTTAAGGGTAATTTATAAGCTGAATATTTTGTTTAGGGATTTATGGTACTTTATTATATACAACGAAAACTCGCATCCTTTGTCTACCCTTTTATAGTCCGATTGTCTTTGGTTTTTTTTTGTTACCTGTTGGGATCTGGGTAGACGGAAAACTATATTCTAAATCCCCAACTCGTAACACTATTATCTATTAACTCACATTGTTGTAGTGTTTAGTGTCACGTTAATATAAACATATGAGTTGGTAACACTGGCGGTGGTGAGTCAGACAACAGAGCATCACTATCATAGGAAACTGGGTCACATAGGCCGTTACATAAGGAGACAGTGTAACCAGAATTGTACTCAGTGCTGTGTTAGTGAGCTCAGTGCTGTGTTAGTGAGCTCAGTGCTGTGTTAGTGAGCTCAGTACTGTGGCGGTGAGCTAAGTACTGTGTTATAGAGGTCAGTACTGTGTTATAGAGGTCAGTACTGTGTTATAGAGGTCAGTACTGTGTTAGTGAGCTCAGTGCTGTGTTAGTGAGCTCAGTGCTGTGTTAGTGAGCTCAGTACTGTGTTAGTGAGCTCAGTGCTGTGTTAGTGAGCTCAGTGCTTTGTTATAGAGGACAGTTCTGTCTTAGTGAGCTCAGTGCTGTGTTAGTGAGCTCAGTGCTGTGTTATAGAGGTCAGTATTGTGTTAGTGAGCTCAGTGTTGTGTTATACAGGTCAGTACTGTGTTAGTGAGCTCAGTGCTGTGTTATAGAGGTCAGTACTGTGTTAGTAGGTTCAGTGCTGTGTTACGGTGATTAATCGTCTGGTAAAATAGGCTGGGGTGACTAATCTTCAGGTGATCCAGTAGACTTCTTGAAACCCACAACATAAGACTGGGGCAGCGGCGTAAAGGAGTATATACCTGGCGATAAATGTTTTCCTAATTACTCTACCACTTTTCCTCAAGGTGTGTCTTAGTGTATAATTAAGGTTAGGTGGGCCAGGGGAGAATGACATTTACGGTTGTGGTCCCCAGAGAGATGCAGCGTTTGAATAGATAGATAGATAGATAGTGTGTGTGTGTGTGTGTGTGTGTGTGTGTGTGTGTGTGTGTGTGTGTGTGTGGGTTTTCGCAGGTGTGTGGTTGTCTGGGTGTTAGTACAGCAGGTGTGTGGTTGTCTGGGTGTTAGTACAGCAGGTGTGTGGTTGTCTGGGTGTTAGTACAGCAGGTGTGTGGTTGTCTGGGTGTTAGTACAGCAGGTGTGTGGTTGTCTGGGTGTTAGTACAGCAGGTGCGTGGTTGTCTGGGTGTTAGTACAGCATATGTGTGGTTGTCTGGGTGTTAGTACAGCAGGTGTGGGTTGTCTGGGTGTTAGTACACAGCATGTGTGTGGTTGTCTGGGTGTTAGTACAGCAGTGTGTGGTTGTCTGGGTGTTAGTACAGCAGGTGTGTGGTTGTCTGGGTGTTAGTACAGCAGGTGTGTGGTTGTCTGGGTGTTAGTACAGCAGTGTGGTTGTCTGGGTGTTAGCAGGTGTGTGGTTGTCTGGGTGTTAGTACAGCAGGTGTGTGGTTGTCTGGGTGTTAGTACAGCAGGTGTGTGGTTGTCTGGGTGTTAGTACAGCAGGTGTGTGGTTGTCTGGGTGTTAGTACAGCAGGTGTGTGGGTTGTCTGGGTGTTAGTACAGCAGGTGTGTGGTTGTCTGGGTGTTAGTACAGCAGGTGTGTGGTTGTCTGGGTGTTAGTACAGCAGGTGTGTGGTTGTCTGGGTGTTAGTACAGCAGGTGTGTGGTTGTCTGGGTGTTAGTACAGCAGGTGTGGTTGGTTCGGGTGTAGTACAGCAGGTGTGTGGGTTGTCTGGGTGTTAGTACAGCAGGTGTGTGGTTGTCTGGGTGTTAGTACAGCAGGTGTGTGGTTGCCTGGGTGTTAGTACAGTAGGTGTGTGGTTGTCTGGGTGTTAGTACAGCAGGTGTGTGGTTGTCTGGGTGTTAGTACAGCAGGTGTGTGGTTGTCTGGGTGTTAGTACAGTAGGTGTGTGGTTGTCTGGGTGTTAGTACAGTAGGTGTGTGGTTGTCTGGTGATCAGAATAATCCAAGTAGACCGAGATCGTCTGGTGAGTGAAGGTGGAGGCGGGTCTGGATGTCTTGAAGGGCGACCCAGTCGGTCTGCTCGTACCAGTCATCGTCGGGCGGGATGCGTTCACTCATCCCGACGTCGATGAGATGACAGGTGTAAGGTGACGTGGAGGTGTCGATGATGACGTTGCTGGCGTGGAGGTCCAGGAGGCTGTAACCAGCATCGTGAAATTCGGCAAGGCAACGCAGGTTGCGTCGTAGGCCTCCTGACGATGGTGGACTTGGTACCTGAAGTGGTGTAAGATTGTTGAGAGAGTCACACCCCGGCAGTACTGCATGACGATGGCGTGGGGATCGGTTGTGACGCCGTACAAGATAGGCGCGCCCCCCGTCCCGGCCAGCTCGTGTAGGACGCGGGCCTCCTTGGTGTTGTCCTTGCCGGAATGGAGGATCTTCACTACCACTTCAGTCACGTCCCCGTTGTCTAGGGTGAGCTGACCAAGGTGGCTCACCCCGTACCTACCGGTCCCAACCTTACCCATGAGACTAAGATGGTCCCAGGTAAGCTGAGGCAGATCTCGTCCTCCACTGGAGGAGGTGGTGGAGCTGGAGGAGTTGTGGGAGCTGGAGGAGGTGTGGGGGATGGAGGAGGTGGTGGGTGTTGAGGAGGTCTTGCGGGGAATAGTAGTGACCCGGACGAGAGAAACCTGGGCTTCTTGTCCCTTGTTATCCACGATATGGTTCTTGTCCATCTCGTACAATTATTTATATTTTTTTACCAATCAACTATTGAGGTAAACTCTGAATTTGAGGAGTATTAATACTTTATTGTATATTGAGCTTGGAATATTGAACATAACTGTAGTGAGATCTATATTATCACAACTATTTCACAGTTTTAATTGTCGAAGGGAGAGACACCTGTTAATAATGTGTGTACAAGGTTTTATAATGCGTCTAGTGTGGCAGCATTATGTTAGTGTTAAGGAGCAAGTACTGCTTGCTCCTCCTCGCTTCCAGCTGCCGCCGCTGGTTAGCCCAAGTGGTGAACAGGGAAGCAACTTGCACAAGTCTTCGACTGCCAGTACACAGCCTCTTCAACAGCAAGACTCCTGCTGTGCCTCCTCGTGGCAACACACGGTAACTGGGTGCCTCGTGGGCCCAGATTAGATCAGCAGGGGATCTCGGAGCAGCAGTGGACCCCAGAGGGACAACACATAGGCCCACGGGCAAGTGGACACGTCCTGGCGTCGGCCAACCACTGCCCTGTTGCCTTGTGCATTAACTTTGGTAGGTATAAAGTTAAGGGAGTAAACCCCAAATGAAAAATCTGCGGTGGAGCCCCGCATCAGGCAGACATGCTTACAGAGCTCCAACAAGACCCCAACGGCGGTATAGGCGGAAGAGGTGATCACCATGGGAACCCAACGACTACGCCGGCGGATGAAGGCAATCCATGATAGACAGGCTATTAAGGCGTAACCCGAGAAATTGGGCTATGGCAGTCCATTGCAACTCTGACTCTCCCCAGTCGTTGCAACACTTGCACCACTGGATCAGGAAAATGGACAGCCAAAGTGTGCGGTTGCAATCTGCACTCCCGCCTCACCACATAAATCAACTCTCGCAGCCATCATCCAGTTCATCATACTTCCAATCATCATCAAAACCCCTATACCCCCCAAATTCCTATGGCAACAGACGGGTGGTAACGGGGACAGGCAGAGATGACTGGCCGGAGTCTCTAGTCACAACTCTGCACATGGGCGGCATAGATAAGATGGTCGTTTATGCACTGGGATCTAGGCAGCAGTGCAATCCGGTCCTGTCTATGCGACTGAGCAATCCTCTCGAAGACCCACTCTGCCTAAAGAACCAACCTGACTGAGCAACTGCACCTAATAAGGTCATTCTTATGCAGTCGAAAATACAATCATAATCACAGATCAAAACAAAAACAAACTATACAACCTCTTATGGTCGCTGCGTGGAATGTCAGGTCCCTTCTGGATACTGGCACAAATGAGCGTCCTGAAAGAAGAACTGCCCTTGTGGCAAAAGAGCTGGCTAGGTATAACATCGACATAGCAACCATTAGTGAGTCCTGGCTCCCAGACGAGGGTCGACTCACAGAATGAGGGTCTGGCTTTACCGTCTTATGGAAGGGTAACCCTGCTGCAGAGAGAAACCGCCTTAATGGAGGTGGCTTTGCCATCCGCCAATGCATCCTACATAGGTTAACTGAAAAGCCTGTTGGGATCAACGAGCGCCTCATGACGTTACGAGTCCCAAAGAATCACTCAAATCATGCCCTTTTCATCAGTGCCTACGCCCCAACACTGGATGCAGAGGATGACATCAAGGAGGCCTTTTATGCTGACCTTGACAGAGTGCTAACCTCTATCCCCGGAGGAGATAAGGTTGTGCTCTAGGTGACTTCAGTGCCAGAGTTGGCAGAGATGCTGAAGTTTGGCAGCAGGGAATTCTAGGGACTAAGCAAGTGGACTACTCCTCCTCAGCAAGTGTGCAGCACACAACCTCGCTATCACCAATACCTTGTTTAAGCAAGCAGACAAGTTCAAGGGTTCGTGGCAACACCCGCGGTCCAAACACTGGCATCTCATTGACTACTTCGATTGTCAGAGAAAGAAATCGCCGAGAAGTCCTCATCACCTGAGCCATGCGTGGCTCAGACAACTGCGACACTGACCATCAGCTCGTCAGGGCCAAGCTCTCACTTCACTTCGCCCCGAAACAGCGAAGGCAACAAGTCTCCAGAACAGGTTTTAACATGAAGTGTTTGGAGGATCTAGCCAATGATAAATGTGCTGTTTTAACTGATTGGCAGAGCATTCCTCAGTCTCGAACCAAAGCTGATACCTCCCACAAGAAGAAAGCGGCAGCCTAGCGGGAACTTCGCAATATAAAGAACGACTGGCTTGAAAATAAGGCATGTGAAATGCAAAAACACAAAATGCGCGAATTTTTCAATTCCACTAAAAAATTTTATGGGCCAATCACTCATGGCGCAGTCCCCCTCCGGTCATCCAACGGTAACTCCTGAATTAAAGATGAAGAAGGCATCCTGCAGTGCTGGAAAGTGCACTACCATTCCCTGTTCAATCGGTGTGGATGTCCTGACTAACCCAGCAAATCCCTTCGCATCCAAAGCTGACCCACCTCAGCTATGCTCCATCCTTAGATAAGATAGCTACTGCCATCAAAAAGATGAAAAATAATAAAGCCTCAGGGCCTGATGGAATCCCAGCCGAGGTGTATAAAGGAGGAGGAACTCTGCTTACCAGCCGTCTCCACTCTCTCCTGGAGAATATATGGGAAAAGGAGGAAATCCCCAAGCTCTTAAAGATGCGTCCATCGTCAAAATTTATAAGAACAAGAGAGACTGGTCAGACTATGGCAACTACCGTGGAATCTCGCTGCTGTCCATAGCTGGCAAAATTATCGCCCGAGTCCTCCTGAACAGACTTCTTCCTGAGGCAGAAAATTTCCTCCCAGAATCTCAATGTGGGTTTAGACAATCACATGGCACCACTGACATGATCTTTGCTGCCCGCCAGATACAAGAACACTACAGAGAACAGCGTACCCACGTTCAGTATCTCGGCTCCCACCTGTCCACCACCACGGACATTGATGAAGAGATTCAACATCGGATCAGACGTGCATCTTGAGCCTTTGGCGGACTCCGTACCCGAATCTTCAGCTGTAGGGAGCTGAAATTATCTATGAAGTTGCACGTATATCGAGCAGTGGTCCTTCCCACCCTGCTATATGGCAGCGAGACATGGGTCACGCACAGGAGGTACCTCAAGGCACTTGAAAAATTTCACCAACATAGTCTACGTTCCATCCTCCGAGTTCGTTGGGAAGACAAGAAAACAAATGCCAGTATTCTCGCTGACACCTACTGTAGGAGCATCGAGGCTACCATTATCTATGAGCAACTACATTGGACTGGCCACGTGACTCGCATGAACGACAGTAGACAACTAAAGCAGCTACTTTACAGTCACCTGACGAATAGTGAATGTAACGCTGGCCAAATCGTCCCCGTCACCTGGGAGACGATGACTCCACACTGTAACACTTGGGGGAGCACCACACGAGAAGGTGTCAATAATTCGAGTTAACCCGATTGCAAACCGAGGCAGACAAACACCAACACAGGAAAGACGTTGCCGTCGCCCTTCCCGCACTAGATGTAACCCTCCACACGTGCAACATCTGTGGACGACTCTGCCGGTCCCGTATCGGCCTTTCTAGTCACCTCAGAACTCGCCAACTAAGGTGACATCCCGAATAACTCATATCATTTTATCATGGAATACTGAATTTTCATAAGATTTCAAGTTAAAATTTACCAAGCAAAAAATGAAAACTTTTCAAATCTGAAGATATCACATGATTCTGCACATAGAACTACATCATTAATACCATGGGCCGATTTTTCAAGCTCAAAAAAAAAAAATTCGCCTCCGTATGACACACCCTAATGTTGTACTGAAATACATGAACCTTACTTCCGTCTGACCAAAACAAACACTACAGTACCTCCATAAACCAAGACATTGTAACCTCACCTCACCTTAAAGCTAACATTGTTACAAGTCTGGTGTTACTTCAGTACCTACCGTCACAACCACTAGGTGTCCATACTGGCGAGTTACCTGTGTTACCAAGATAAATGCAATAAAAACATGGAATATGTTCCCAGACAAACAAGGTTCAAGTATCGAACTGTTTACTATGTAAGAAATTATAAATAATACGAGTACGCTCATTAAATTTATTTATGTTATTTTCTATTTTAAAGTAACGTTAACTATTATACAAGCAGATTCTCAGCCACTGGAAGTATTTATAACTTGGAATGTGAACAAACTAAAACTGTCCCCCATTATTATAATATCGTGTACTTACATTGTCCTGTTGTCTGCTCCTGTGAAACATAAACCAGTGTCAGTTACAAGCATTTATTAAACACTTTAAATCAACTACAGTATAATAATTTAAGACCCACCATGATAAGAAGATACTAAAGTACATTACTCCCTCGAACATATTTTGATCACCAATGACTTTCATCCCTGAACTTTTGGGAACATTTATAATATTTTTATACATAATTCACTGATAAATTATTACAAAACTCCTCTACTGACTATTGATGGTGATTACTTACCGTCAGTCTTCGGCTACCAAAGGTCTTCAGTCCTGCAAATATCAGAAAAAATAATTACTATGTTGTTAAGATAAGATAGTACAATTGTTATTATTAGATAAACTGTGTCCGAACTAAACAGTTAAAACTTTCATTAGGCGGGGGGTGGGGGGGGGGGATATCATGTCCACCAACTGTCTACGACAATGACATAACCAATAATTTTCTCTGGTGGCCAAAGACTTACAGATTTCCCCAAATATTCAACACATTCCCTTGTATACTAAATAATTTTGGTTGGTGGACATTTCGTCATCAGTTTCCACAACAACAATTTATCACACTTTTTATATATTTACTGAACCTTTTAAACCATCCAGTTACTCCCTCATAAATGTTAGATTACTGGGGAGGTGAACAAGTAACTGCCTCTCGTGTCCCGGCTCTGACCTTGGCTTCCCTCATCCAAATACCGTAACATATATTTTAGTGTAGTCTTGTGTTCTTCAACCATCTTAAATCAACTACTTGCTGGTATCATTAACTAAAACCTAACAATCTGGTATTCACTAATAAATTGGGTAGATAATTTTTACCTTTTCTTAATGCCTAATGTGCCCATGACTCGCCTTTCTGCAGACAACAGATTTATTTTCATTGTAATCCTATTTTTTTATTATTCTTTCTGTACACCCTTTTTTCTGAGGCCTACATCCTTTAACTCCTTGATCAGTTACCCCACCAGCAGTGTGACACAGTTAATGCTTTATTTAGTCTTTATGTCAGCAGTTAATGATTAAAACTGTACACGCTTTTATTGGATAGTTTACCCATTGGAACCCCTCCTTCACCTCCCCATAACAACACTATAGGCGGCACTGTACTTATGACTTACATTGTCACAAGTAGTCTCTCTAAGATCAAAAGCTTGACTAACTATAATAAAACACAGGAGCGAAGAAATACCTTGGAGCAGAGTTTGCCACGGAGGAGCTCAGTTTTAAGTACAACTTAATTAAGTTTTGGCGTAAACGCTGCAATAAGATTTGAGCATCGCTAACATTCTGTTTCATGTCAGTTAACACAATAACAATGTCAAAAGAACCAAGACGTTTAATGACTCCAAAGTTATTCATTAACTGCTGTTTCGAATAAGTGTCTTTGTATCATTATAAAAAGGATGTTAAATTTGATATTTTTTTCGTTTTATAACCTATTAATTAATCAACTGACTAACGTGTGGTGTTCGCAAATGGAAAAACACAAATACTGATTTAATAGTTTTATAATCCTGAAGATTTTTAGATACTGAAGAAAACTATAAGACCCGACGATTTACAATACTAATGGAACATCATGGCAAAACTCTATTGTTTAAAAATATGTGGCGAGTGGTGCAGGGAAGGTCTCTTTATTTTTAATTATGGTTGCAAATATTCTGTAAGCGGCCTTCCATTCCCACGAGGCTTGAACGTTCATTAATGCTGATAACTGGGCAATAACTCGATACAATATTTTTGGGTTCGACGAAAACAAGCTTCAGCATTGCACCAACTGGCATGATGAAGTACACCAGGAACTCGATAGAAGACTCAAGGAATTGTCCAGTAAACGTTTGTATACATCCCACCTTCACACAACGTCCTCACATTCCAGGTTCCTTCCTATTCTGAGTTTAGTCCACTCAGTCTTACTCCTTCCGGATGGCTGTTTTATGCCGGAGCCTTTGTGTAGTTGTGACAGTACTTGGCAGAGAATGTGGTTGTAATTTAGGTGACGCTGATCCACAGGAACGCCCGATAACCATTTACGGTCTCTGTACAGGTGCCTTCCAGGTTAGGAATTGAAATGAGGATAGTGACAACTCCGTGTCTTTCCTCACCAAAGGACTTCTACTCGTATATGAAGAAATTATATATAAATACCAAAAAACAACAATAGCTTTAATTATGTGAATCTATTTCTATTTTCAGTATTATTTTGATTTTTCAAGTCACATATATTTAGACGAATAATGTCGTTAAGTTCAAGGGCTATAAATTTAATATAAAGAAATCGTGCTACATTTTAGCTCATATTGAGTAAACTCTCCCAGTCATTATTCTTCTTCAGTCTAGGAAACTTATATCAGAATTAAGTGATCGAGGTATGTTAGGCGATAGAAGCCTTGTGTGCAATGGTCTTAATAATTACTTGAGAGAGAGAGAGAGAGAGAGAGAGAGAGAGAGAGAGAGAGAGAGAGAGAGAGAGAGAGTGAGAGAGAGAGGGGTTTCCAACTTACCGACAGATTACCTAAGGCAAGATTAAGCCATAATTGGGGTGCCAGGAAAACAAAGAGCTAATTTTGGTGGAGGATTATCTTAGACAGTCCCGTTCATTCACATTATTTGTACAGCGACTGTATATACTCCTGAAGACTGCTCCAGGTTTATCTTACATCACAACGTCAAGAAGCCAAGAATCTGAACCGGAAATAATTTTTGTTTCTGTAATATATATATATATATATATATATATATATATATATATATATATATATATATATATATATATATATATATATATATATATATATATATATATATATATATATATATATATATAGCATAGTTTTGGAATAAATTATTTTGCTTAATTATTTATGATATGTATTTTAAAGATGAACTGCATAAATTATTGATCAGAATGAAGACTTGGGAAAAAAATATGGTAATACCTTAGATCCCTTGCACACCTAACACACTTATTTTAGTAATACTTTAGATCCCGTGTGTACCTATACTATTTATTCTAGAGTAATTATTTATAGAAGACAATATTTTCTTTCTTCGATACCCGTACATCAAGAGTAGTATTTTTGTTTTGTTTTTTCCTTCTCATATGTAATGTAAGTGTCCCCGCCAGGATCATCCACCGACAGTTGTTGGCTTCAAATGTTGTTGTAGCGTACGTTTATGTGTGAATGATTCCGACGACTGCTACATTGTATCCGTTATCTTCTATCAGTTATGTCAGTCACTCTCTCTCTCCTCATTAGTCTATAAGACGTAAGCGTCGCTTCAATGTTCTGGTACTGAGCTTGGGTGTGGGAGTGGCCATCAAGACACATCAGCAGGTGTGGGGGTGGCCATCAAGATACATCAGCAGGTGTGAGAGTGGCCATCAAGATACATCAGCAGGTGTGGGGGTGGCCATCAAGATACATCAACAGGTGTGGGAGTGGCCATCCAGATACATCAGCAGGTGTGGGAGTGACCATCAAGATACATCAGCAGGTGTAGGGGTGGCCATCAGCAGGTGTAGGGAAGACTAGGTGCTCACTGGCCGCTGTCTTGTAGTTGTGAAAACTTGACCAACTTTTGATTACTTGTCAGAGGGACCTACAGCAGAAGTCAGGAGGAGCACCACAAGTTCTCGCCAGAAGTTACAATTTCATTTAGGAAAGGAATGGAACCAGTGTTAAGCAGAGGTGAACAGTGGTGAACAGTGCTTAAATCAGTGAGAACAACTCAACAGTTACAGTCGTACCCAAGTTAACCTTCACACAGTGAGGTCCCAGGTACCCAGTGATAACGGCCCGTGAAACCCAACAACAACCAGAGATGTGTTAATCCGTCTACGATAGGAAGGCCTGGGACCACACCTCACTCATATAACACCATCTGTGAAGGAATTACTACACCACGTCAGGTCCCTCATAACACCATCTGTGAGGGAGTTACTACACCACGTGAGGCCCCTCATAACACCATCTGTGAGGGAATTACTACACCACGTGAGGCCCCTCATAACACCATCTGTGAGGGAATTACTACACCACGTGAGGTCCCTCATAACACCATCTGTGAGGGAATTACTGCACCACGTGGTCCCTCATAACACCATCTGTGAGGGAATTACTACACCACGTCAGGTCCCTCATAACACCATCTGGGAGGGAGTTACTGCACTACGTGTTTGCTGTTCAACACCTACAATAATCTGTATGTTCACTGTATGTTCCTTTACCTTTCTCTAATGAAGGCTTTTGTTAAACCACCAATGTATGTAATAAGTCATTTATGTCCAATGTATATTTTCAGCCTTCGGGCTGCAGAACTTTTTCAATAAAACGTCAATTATTATTATTATTATTATTAAGTTGTAAGGGAACATCTTTCCTCCGAGATGTTTTTGTGATGGTTGAGTGGGCGTGTAGCCATGGGTCGCCCCCTAGGACCCACACTCGGAGATGTTTTGGTGATGGTCGAATGGGCACGAGTCATGGGTCCCTCCAAGGGCCCTAACTCACCAACCCATTCCTGTCTTTCCCGGGAACTACATGTTTACAAAAAAGACCACTTGCATTTAAACCTCTAATCAACAGGGTGTTTCAGAATGACGTTTCATAATTGGGGGGAAAGGGGGGTGTATTACTGAGAAATATACAAGGATAAATGACTCCCTGACCATAGTGTAGTTATTATACCACCAAATCGGGTAGGGGAGGACAAACTATCAAGCGCTGTTTAAAGTACGCGATAACGCTGAGTGGGTCTATTGACAGTCCACATGTAGTGACACATAAATCTTATTAAGTACGATTCTCAATCAATGTTTGCCCGGCATTATTGGTCCATATATGCTGCCCCAGTGACTGACAGGTAGAACAAGAACACATTTTCATGGGGACACCTTGCCAGTTATGCTTGAGGAGGTGCCCTTCAGGATACGTCAACAACTGTGGTACATGCAGGATGGTACCCCAGCTCATTTTGCTCGAGTAACAACGGAACTTCAAAATATTGGGTATCCTGACAGGTGGATAGAGCGTGGCGGCCCTGTTCCATAGCCAGCTCGATCACCTGACCTAAATCCCCTTGGCGTCTATCTGTGGGGTAACGTTAAAATCAAAGAGTATGCTACAAAGGTCCCGACTCATGAGGAGCTGTAGCACCAAGTGCAAGACAGTGCCACCGCCATTAGCAACACCCGTGGAGTCTTCGAACATGTACGAGTCACTTTAGCAACGGGCTGAAGTCTGCATTCAGGAAGAGGGCTGAACTTTTAACATTTACTGTAAAATTCATATCAGGTAGCGTATGATTTTAAATAACTTGTAATAGCAACACTGGACATTTTGTTTATACTCCGACGATTTTATCTCACTACAACCCCAACTGTCAGGTTATAGGTTATAACTCCGAACCTATGATCATGAAGTCATTTATCCTTATGTACAGTATGTCTCAGGAATATACCCCCAGAACTATGAAACGTATTTCTGAAACACCCTGTATTAAGGATACGTGGATGGTATTTTGAAGCTACAAGTCGGCTCAACACAGCCAATGTTCTTAAGACTTCTTGTATTCCACACACGACAATAGGCTATACAGTTTACCTCTGAGTGTGAGCAATAACAAACTTCCATTTCTAGACATCAAGATAGAAAGATCATACAATGCCGTCACTACTTTCATTTACAGAAAACCTACGTACACACAATACAGGCCTCACTATTGACTTAACTTTAAATATTATTATTCAAGACTCCAACTTACAGGTAGTAGGTAGCTATCAAACAGGGAGGTACTACCGCCTGGGAAGATATTGGAAGCATAATGTGTTGTCTAATGGTAGACTCTGCTGCCATATGGCATCACAAAAATTGTGAATACGTCCCAGGTTGCTGATCTGTCTTTCTGCCTCATTTACACACAATTGCAGGGTCTCAATTGTTTCCCTTACTTGACAACACAACATACATATAGCGATACTCACTGTTGATCATTTGTTTTGTATTCCTTTGTAACTCTTTATTATTATTATTATTACAGTGTTATTATTATTATCGTTATAACTTTATTTTACTTTTTATTATAAATTTTATTTACTATGAATAATTATTACCCGGCGTTGTCCAGGTTTGTTTTTTACGAAATACACACTCTCTCTCTCTCTCTCTCTCTCTCTCTCTCTCTCTCTCTCTCTCTCTAAGTCTATCGTTCTGTCATGCATAGTCAATAATCCATAACTAGCTCTTCAGAAAACTAACAATATCTAATTTCCATTTGTTTTCTCGTTCATTTCCCTTCATTTCAGAAACCACTTTTCATGTAAATGTGGTGATTCCAGTTGTAGTCCTCGGTCGGTTCACATTAACTTGTCTGTCTCGACAAAAAAGTACAGAAACTGATGTAATTCACGTGCAGCCAGGAAGCCAAACAGACCTTGCAGTGTTGGGGACACCCACTGACAAATATATCCAGAGGGAGGTTTTTAATCCATCGTAATGTCCAACTATTAGAAAACAGTATCGCTGATAATATTCAAAATTGCGTATTCGAGAATTTTTTTGTCTCTTTGCTTGTTGAAGTATCAGTAATGCACATATCACAAATATATCAACGATTCGAATCCCACTTGGTCCTTACACACGTGAGCTGGGTGTTATCCAGTGTGAACCTCACTACCAAACATCACAGGTTACCCGGCCTCCGCCATTCTCCGGTACTATCACACTATATAGTAGACCAACCGCCCAAACAGCTAGTAAACTGATAGGTAGTAAAGTACACTATACCGGCCAAAAAATTGTACAGTATAACAGATAGTTTAATATGTTAATCTGCTTTCATCTACGTTCTGTGATCATCAGACTACTTTAATAGCCTCCCAAATACACACACAAAAATAACCTTCATTATTCACTATACTTCTCCCACAGCTTGTCCGGTTTATACTCTGGCGTTTGTATAAAATGGTAACAAGCAGCTTTATTACAATCAACTGTCCGGTAAATTTAATTTAATATCTTAGAGGGTGAAATATACTATAGTTATTAGCTGTAGCCAGAGAATTATTCACCCATAAACGATAAATCTTTCACAAATACTACTTTACTTGGTGTTATAAAAGTCGAGCAAGGTTTACACGTTATACCACTAGAAACATACTGTACAATAAGAAAGGAAATACTCTGTACTTAACTTAGCACTGCCGGGCCCATACTAAAGTAAACAAAGTGAGCGGAGGAGGCAGAAATGTCACAAACAAAAGACGTTCACGTAGCGAATCCACAACCAACGATGGAACGCTCACTCGTAACAAGTGTAGATGTTGATGAAGTGGATGTCGTGGAGATAATAGTGTAGTGGGTGTAGTGTAGATAAAAATGTAGTGGATGTAGTGTAGATGATGATGTAGTGGATGTAGTGTAGATAAAAATGTAGTGGATGTAGTGTAGATGATGATGTAGTGGATGTAGTGTAGATAAAAATGTAGTGGATGTAGTGTAGATGATGATGTAGTGGATGTAGTGTAGATGTTGATGTAGTGGATGTAGTGTAGATGATGATGTAGTGTAGATGATGATGTAGTGTAGATGATGATGTAGTGGATGTCGTGGAGATAATAGTGTAGTGGGTGTAATGTAGATGATGATGTAGTGGATGTAGTGTAGATGATGATGTAGTGTAGATAATAGCGTAGTGGATGCAGTGAAGATGATGGCATAGTGGATGTAGTGTAGATAAAAATGTAGTGGATGTAGTATAGATGCTGATGTAGTGGATGTAGTGTAGATAAAAATGTAGTGGATGTAGTGTAGATGATGATGTAGTGGATGTAGTGTAGAAAAAATGTAGTGGATGTAGTGTAGATGATGATGTAGTGGATGTAGTGTAGATAAAAATGTAGTGGATGTAATGTAGATGATGATGTAGTGGATGTAGTGTAGATAAAAATGTAGTGGATGTAGTGTAGATGATGATGTAGTGGATGTAGTGTAGATAAAAATGTAGTGGATGTAGTGTAGATGATGATGTAGTGGATGTAGTGTAGATAAAAATGTAGTGGGTGTAGTGTAGATGCTGATGTAGTGGATGTAGTGTAGATAAAAATGTAGTGGATGTAGTGTAGATGATGATGTAGTGGATGTAGTGTAGATAAAAATGTAGTGGATGTAGTGTAGATGATGATGTAGTGGATGTAGTGTAGATAAAAATGTAGTGGATGTAATGTAGATGATGATGTAGTGGATGTAGTGTAGATAAAAATGTAGTGGATGTAGTGTAGATGATGATGTAGTGGATGTAGTGTAGATAAAAATGTAGTGGATGTAGTGTAGATGATGATGTAGTGGATGTAGTGTAGATAAAAATGTAGTGGATGTAGTGTAGATGATGATGTAGTGGATGTAGTGTAGATAAAAATGTAGTGGATGTAGTGTAGATATGTAGTGGATGTAGCGTAGATGATGATGTAGTGGATGTAGTGTAGATAAAAATGTAGTGGATGTAGCGTAGAGATGTGTAGTGGATGTAGTGTAGATGATGATGTAGTGGATGTAGTGTAGATAAAAATGTAGTGGATGTAGCGTAGATGATGATGTAGTGGATGTAGTGTAGATAAAAATGTAGTGGATGTAGTGTAGAGGATGATGTAGTGATGTAGTGTGATGATGTAGTGATGTAGTGTAGATAAAAATGTAGTGGATGTAGTGTAGATGATGATGTAGTGGATGTAGTGTTGTAAAGATGATGTAGTGGATGTAGTGTAGATAAAAATGTAGTGGATGTAGTGTAGATGATGATGTAGTGGATGTAGTGTAGATAAAAATGTAGTGGATGTAATGTAGATGATGATGTAGTGGATGTAGTGTAGATGATGATGTAGTGGATGTAGTGTAGATGATGATGTAGTGGATGTAGTGTAGATAAAAATGTAGTGGATGTAATGTAGATGATGATGTAGTGGATGTAGTGTAGATAAAAATGTAGTGGATGTAATGTAGATGCTGATGTAGTGGATGTAGTGTAGATAAAAATGTAGTGGATGTAGTGTAGATGATGGCATAGTGGATGTAGTGTAGATAAAAATGTAGTGGATGCAGTGAAGATGATGGCATAGTGGATGTAGTGTAGATAAAAATGTAGTGGATGTAGTGTAGATGATGATGTAGTGGATGTAGTGTAGATAAAAATGTAGTGGATGTAGTGTAGACGATGATGTAGTGGATGTAGTGTAGATAAAAATGTAGTGGATGTAGTGTAGATGATGATGTAGTGTAGATAATAGCGTAGTGGATGTAGTGAAGATGATGTAATGTGAATGACAGTGTAGTTGATATTGTGTACGGTAGATGATGGCGTAGTGGATGTAGTGAAGATGATGTAATGTGAATGACAGTGTAGTTGATATAGTGTACAGTAGATAATATTGTAGTGGATGCTTAGTTGCTTACACTACTGCCAAAAACATGAGTGACGTATCCAAGGTAACTTTTATTTAACAGGAGTATAATCTATTCTGTATAATTATATTGCGTAGATATAAGGATACAACTATATAAAGTTTTACCCCCTACATATAAGAATGCCAACGATTTTATTTGACAAAGAAAAACTTAACGATAACGTGCCAAGAATCAGTAGTGCTGATTACGAAGCGCTACTACAGACCGACGGGGCCCAGACTTGTGACCTTGGGTGGGGAGGATATGGTAGCTGTGTCCTGATTACCTATAATAATTCACCAGACATCGTGGTGAAACACTTTAAAATGAAATAGCGCAGTGAGTCTGAAACGATGGAGACATTAAATGCCGAGGCAAATCTATTAATGCGACTCCAGGATGTGGCCGGTGTGCAGCGGTGTTTAGGTGTGTATGTTGAGAAGCAGTTGCTGCTCTCCCCAAACGCTGGACTTACCCTGGAAGAATTCTTTAGGTAGCGTGTTATTACAGAAAAAATTCTGTACGAACTCATGATACAAGTCCATGAGACTGTGTAGGCAACTTTAGATAAGGGTTATGCTCACTGCGATATCAAATATGATAATGTATGTGTGTCACCATGCGATCTCAAAGTCACCATTATTGACTTCGGCATGGGTCGTCCGCTAGGAACATAAGTGTTCAAGATGTACCACCCCCTTTTGGGATAGTGGTTCGCTCCTGAAGTAAGAAGAACTGGGCTGTGTTCGGAGGCGAGTGAGGTGTACAGTCTGGGGTGGATGTGGGAACAACTTATATATGAGGTCAACGTCGCACTAATTGATATGGATTTGTATTTTTTGATTTCACAATCACAGGAAGGAGACCCAGCTGCCAGGCCAAAGAATTTAGATATAATTCACATACTGAAAAAACTGCTCGGATCAATCTCGTAAAATTTATCCGCATCACCATTATTTGATTCGATTACTGGGAAATCGGCTTCAGCCTCACCAGACAGATCAGAGTGGCGGATGATAAGTAGTTAATTCCGATAGATGGCGGGTATGACAAGGTGGATTTCTCCCATCACAACCTTTGTGACGGCTCCTACACACCCATGGATGTCGCCTGTGACCAATGGCAATATTTGTAAGACATTCCCATCAATATTGTCGTGCGATAGAAAAAAAAAGTTAAATTCGGAACCCACAAACTCAGACACGCCGTGTACAAAAAAAAGAAAGTTGAATTCGGAACCCACGCACTCCGAGACGCCGTGTGATAGAAAGAGAAAGATGAAATCAGAAACCTCGTACTTCGAGACGCCGTGTGATAAAAAAAGAAAGATATATGCGGAACCCACGCACTCCGAAACACCGTGTAAAAGAAAAAGAAAGTTGAATTCGAAGCACACGCACTCCGACACGCCGTTTGATAGAAAAAGAAAGTTGAAATCAGAACCCACACATTCCGAGACGCCGTGTGATAGAAAAAGAAAGTTGAATTCGGAACCCACGCACTCCGAGACGCCGTGTGATAGAAAAAGAAAGTTTAATTCGGAGCCCACACAGGCAAAGAAAAATAGGTAGTATCCCCCACAACCTTAAACTTGGCCGTGATAGAAAACTGAACCCAAAAAGTACATTAATGTTTGGTTAAATATTGCTTAAGCCCTTTGAGGACAATTGATTAAACCTTAAAAATAATACGACTTAACTCCTCTGTGGCGAGTGTTTAACCTTTTTAGAATGAAGCTTTAAACCATCGCCATTAAAATAAAACACCAGCTTCTTCAAAAGACTAATGGCGCCCAAGAGGCTGGCTGGTATACCTAATAGTATATATACAAAAATGCCTGAGTATAATACTGCATTAAAGAAAAAGTATTGAAATTTCCTGGTGAAAAGGGGTGTGCGGACCCCCAGGACTCCCCTGGATCCGCCCTTGCAGCCACTATTATATGAAATGTATTACATAAAATAGACTATCCTAGAAAAATACATAAAAAATGCTGATCAAGCCCCCAACGAAACATCTTTGAGGCTACCCTAACCTAACCTAACCTAAGCCCAGTGTATGAACAACAAAAATATACGAAACAGTGATCTTACCTGTTTGATTCATTGCTTGTCTCCTCCTTGCTTCCTTCTGCTTGATTGTTTACCTAAGATCTTTCTACACTCCTCACAGGTTCGGTAGATCCCTGCCACACTGGTCACAGTTATATCCCATGCATTTTTTCGTGTTGATTTTGTCAACGTTGGGGAAAAATTGCCGTGTTTTCTTTTGCAAGCTTCAGTTGCCAGCGAATAAAGTTGTTGGTGTTGAAATTTGGAGCTTTGCTTTCCTATTTTGTGACTTCAATGTTGCTAATGTGCGGCTGTAGTGTTGAATGTCGCATGATGCTTTCGTCTCCCATCTGCGTTTGGTGTTTACATCAGTATCCGCCCTGCGATTGGCTGAAATATTTGTAAAGTTCACTCTGATTGGTTGACGGATATCAGCTGACACGGAAGAATACGCTCTTAGCCACGACTGTCTTGGGCGAAGACAATCGTAGGTTTGTTTTCAGCACGTCAACTTAAGTTTTCACTTTGCCCTCACGTAAGATTTTGAGCTAAGTGAGCTATCGCGGCAGAACTAAGTCAGAAGTTAGTGCATCCCTGTCCAGAGATACAGTCCATTTTGAATACGGTTTAATTTTTGGTGAAGTTAACATACATTTAAATTCCGTATTAATGAATTCAAATCTATACACTGATGGTTAATTAGCAGTTCAAATCTGACTCACTAACTTGTCCTCATTAACTCACCTGACTCACTAACTTGTCCTCATTAACTCACCTGACTCACTAACTTGTCCTCATTAACTCACCTGACTCACTACCTTGTCCTCATTAACTCACCTGACTCACTAACTTGTCCTTATTAACTTACCTGACTCACTAACTTGTCCTTATTAACTCACCTGACTCACTACCTTGTCCTCATTAACTCACCTGACTCACTAACTTGTCCTCATTAACTCACCTAACTCACTACCTTCTCTTCATTAACTCACCTGACTCACTAACTTGTCCTCATTAACTCACCTGACTCACTACCCTTGTCCTTATTAACTCTCCTGACTCACTACCTTGTCCTCATTAACTCACCTGACTCACTACCCTTGTCCTTATTAACTCTCTTGACTCACTAACTTGTCCTCATTAA
>NW_024740854.1:0-22768 GCF_018991925.1 Homarus americanus | reverse complement strand
TTACGTATTGCTCTTATTACAATTTTCAGTAACATTCATACCAATAGTTATGCACATGGCTTGTTCCCCAACTTTAACACAACAATATTACGTTAATTCTCATATTTTTCGAAACGGATTCACGGATTGTCAAATTATGGACACGAAATACTGGACCAGGAATACGGGAAATATCTAATAAAGTAGATGAGTGTTTGATCGTGAGAGAATATTCCCATCTAGGGGACCTATTAATACCCATACATACATACATACATACATACATACATACATACATACATACAGCACACATACATACATACATACATACATACATACATACTGTACATACAGACACATAATATTACACACATATATAGATACAGAATATACATATACAGACACATAACACACGCATATAGACACTCAGCTACACACATACAGACACATAAAACACGCACACACACACACACACACACACACACACACACACACATGGCGCTATGATTTGAAATGGCTCCAAATCACACGTCCATCCCCAGTTTCTGTCAGACACGATATGGTTCAATTGAAAAAGCTTTTGAGAAATACAAGGGAGGCAGGAGGCGGAGGCTGGGGGAAGTCCAGAATGATTGTATATTGTTTCTAAGATTCTATAGCGAAACAAATGATTAAAGTGGTGATTCACATGATTCTCGAAAGGAGTCAGATGGTATTTGCGAAGATCTTCCAGAGGATTCTATAGTGATTCAGGTGATTCTATAGTGAACCAGATGATACTATAATGAACCAGATGATATTCCTATAGTGATTCAGGATGTGATTCTATAGTGATCCTAGTTATCATTCCCTCATGCCTTTTCCATCTTCATTTTCTCTTTCTTTTTCCTATTTAATATATTTCCCGCTTTTCTGAGTTTCCTGTTCTTTTGAAGTTTAACAAGAACATAAGAACATAAGAGTTCAATAGGCCAGTCATACAAAACTTTCAGAGCAACTACCACTCTCCATCATCCATAAATCCATCTAGCCTCCCTTAAACTTTCCACCGTTCCAGCACTTACTACAAAGTTCCAAACTTGTTCACCTCGTCCACCACCCTATTTAGAACCAGTTCCTTCCTATCTCCCCTAAACCTAAACCTATCCAACTTAAATCCGTTGCTACAGTCCTATCCTGCCGGATATTGCCAGAAACTTTTATCTATATCGCCTTTGTGATTCCGTTCACCCACTTAAATACTTCTATTATATCGCACTCTTCGATGTTTCTGGGAATGCAAGTTTAGTTTGTTTAACCTATCTTGATATGGAAGGTTTCTAAGTCCCGGAATCATTTCGCCATTCTTCGCTGCACCGACTCCGGTAGTTATATCCATTCTATAATAGGGGCACCAGACGCGAACAGCATAATCGAGGGTTACGCCTGTCTAGCGCAAGATATAGTTGCAATAAGACCTCCTGCACTCTTATTACTTCCACTTCTAGAAATAAACCAAATACTTTGTTTGCCTTATTTCGGTATTAACACTTACACTGTTTTTCTAGGCCGTGGGTCGGGGCTTGTAATTACCCCTAAGGTCTCTTTTCTGAGTCGACTTCTCTGGGTTGATGTTGTTAAGGCTGTATACATTGACAGTATTTGTTCTTCAATAATAAGTACGCTGCACTTGCTGGTGTTGAATTTCATTGCCATTTTCTGACCACTCCTGCAGTTTATTTAAATCCTCCTGTAGTGCATTGGCATCCTGCCTGAATTAATCTGCCGCCTTATTTTGGTGTCATCCGCAAACTTGTATGTCACTGCTGATCCCAGTATCCAGATCGTTTATGTAGATTATGAACAAGTGAGCTGAGTACTGACCCTGAGGGAACCCCACTGGTTACACAGCCCCTCTCAGAATTTAACACCATCTACGCTGATCCTCTGTGTTATTTCTATCAGTGAGCCATGATTTTATCAATTTAAAACTTTCCCTCGATACCATGAACCTTAACTTTTCTCCGGCCCTGATGCGGTACTCTGTCCAAGCGCTTTGCTAAAGTCTAAATAAACAACATCATGTTTCGTCATTATCTACTACCCGAACTTTCTAAAAAACGTCAAGCAGATTTGTTAGACAAGATTTTCCTTTGTAAACCCTTGTTGAGAGTCGTAGATTATTTTTTCTCTAAATGCGTTCGAATGCTATTTGCTATAATTGATTCAAAAATTTTCCCTACGACGTCAAACTAATCGGCCTGTAATTTGACGCTGATGCTCTGTCTCCCTTTTTGAATATGGGTCGGTGTCCTTCTTTCATTCGTTTCCATCTCCCTTTCTCAATCCGTCCTCCCTTCATTTTATTCATCTCCACGATCTCTTCCTGTCCTTCCCACCTGTTCCATCCTTCTCTCCCTCCCGTAATCCAAGGCTTTCCCTTACTCTCCCCCTCTGCCTGTAAAACATGTAGAAGTCCAACCCCGTCACGACCAAATGTGACCTTCTATGTATACTATCTATTTGACCTTAGTAGTACCAGCAGTGACCTTTGATATGTATATCATATATCTGACTTACTAGTACCAGCATCCGCCTAACTCACTAAGACCAGTTTTGACGTAACTAGCTGTGAATATTTGTTTATACCACTGTCTTAACGCCACCACTACAACTAATACCACAACCACCACCACTATTATTACCATCAACCCAATAGTAAGGAAAAGTAAGTTAGGTTAGGTTAGGAGCTGAGGTTAGGTTAGCGAGGTTAGGTTAGTTAGCTGAGGTTATGTTATGTTAGGCTAGGTTAGGTTAGTCAGGTTAGGCTAGGCTCAGCCTCACGATTAGCAAGACCTCCCCCCTCCTGGATAAAAAATCCCTCCACCAACAGCTGTCAAAACGTCGAAACAAAAACAAAACTGTAATGGAAAAAACAAATAACTGCCCAGAGGAAACTTTCCTCACCTAGGAAACACCGTAATAGCACTAACGACATGTATGTATGTATGTATGTATGTATGTATGTATGTATGTATGTATGTATGAGTATGTATGTATGTATGTAAGTATGTATGTATGTATGTATGTATATATGCATGTATGTATGTATGTATGTATGTATGTATGTATGTATGTATGTATGTATGTATGTATGTATGTATGTATGTATGTATGTATGTATGTATGTATGTACAGTATGTATATCACAGCATCAATGTTCTCCAAGACGACCTATGTAATAAACAAAACACTTACAACAACTACCACTACAACTAATACCACAAACAAAACTACCACTACCACTACCACAACAACTACCAGTACAACTACCACAACAACTACCACTACAACTACCACAACAACTACCACTACCACTAACAACAACTACCACTACAATTACAACTACCACAACAACTACCACTAACAATTAACACTACCACTACCACTACCACTACAACTACTACAAACAACTACCATCACACAACAACTACCACCACCTGCAAAAAACAACATCATTGACAAACCCACCACAACAACAATCACGACCACGATACTACAACACAAGCCAATCAAGATGAATTACCTGATAACATTACCTTGAGCTGAACTCACCTGTTCCATCTACCTCTCCTCACCTCTCCCTCTACCTCCTCCCTCCCACTATCCTTACCTGTTCCATCTACCTCTACCTCTACCTCCCACTATCCTTACCTGTTCCATCTACCTCTATCTTCACCTCCCACTATCCCCTGTTCCATCTACCTCACTCTACCTCCTCCCACTATCCTTACCTGTTCCATCTACCTCCTCTACCTCTACCTCTACCTCCCTCCCACCATCCCAACTGTTCCATCTACCTCACCTCCACCTCCCTCCCCACTATCCTTACCTGTTCCATCTACCTCACCTCTACTCCCTCCTCCCACTATCCTTACCTGTTCCATCTACCTCTACCTCTACCTCCTCCTCCCACCATCTCTAACCTATTCCCACCTCCTCCTCCTCCTGCCCCACCATCTCACCTATTCCCCTCCTCCTCCCACACCTCCCACCATCTCACTGTTCCCTCCTCCCTCCTCCTCCTCCCTCCACTCCCTACCACCCTACCTGTTCTCTCACCTATCTCGGCTTATCCCTCACCTGTAAATTAGTAGGTCCCTTCATAAACCCACTGTGGTCCAATATATAACCCATGATACCCATTTTATAGTTAAACCCACAATAGCCCTTATAGTTAACCCACGATATCTCCTCTATAATTAACCCACGATAAACTACCCAGTTAACCTACCTCCTTATAATTAACCCATGATAACCCCTAACAACCCACGAATCCAAGTAACCTAATGTCTCTAATAAATAAACCCACACTGGCTTAAATTAACCCACGACAGCCCCTTATAGGTAACCTACAATGTCCCTAACTACCCATGGTGTCCCCACTAGTTAACCCACAGTCTTACCCTAAGGTTTCAGTGGAAGGAACAAATGGTAGTAGTGAAGGTAACTAGTTCTCCCAAACAACCACATCTGCGGACCAATTGACAACCTTATTGAGCTGTACATCTGCGTTTTAGGCCTTTCCGATACCTAAATTCTAGTCCGGATATCGGTTATGCTGTGGGGTTAATATCGGCATATTGGCAGCTTGGTGAAGTTTTGTAGTGATAGTGGTGGTGCTGTGGTGGTGTGTGGTTTGCGTGTGGTGTGATGGTGATATGTGTGATGGTGTGTGGTGCTTGTGTGTGTGGTTGGTATAGTGTTGGTATTTGATGGTGATGTGATGAAGTGTGTGGTAGTGGTGAAGTTTATTGGTGATGGTGTGTGTTGATGATGGTGTGTGTCGTTTGGATGATGGTGATGTGGTGGTGTACAGTATATGGTAGGATGTGGTGAAAGAGTTTGTGTGGTGCAAAAGTTAATTGGTAGTGGTGGCATTGCAGAAGTAGAAGGAAAAAGTAGGAAAGGAAGAAAGAGGGATGGAGAAGATTGAGTAAATTAAAAAACGGAGAGAGATAAAGAGAAACGAGGAGAGAGGGAGAGGGAGGGGGAAGGAGAGGTATGAAGATGGACGACCCACTGTGAGTCAAGGTGGCGAGGTATAGTGATGAATATGATAGATAGAGGGAGGGAGGAGGTGAGTGGGCTGAAGGAGAGGCAGGTGGTGAGGGATAGGAGAAGGAGGGTAACCAAAGAGAGATATGGAGGTCAGCTCCACAAAGTATTTAAGGAGAGTAAATAATAGAGGAAAGAAGAGAGACAAGAGAGGCAAATAAGAATTAGTGTAGATTGGTCAAGATCATACAGGTAAGCGCCACTGTCTTCACCTCCACTTACAACTTGTATCACCACCAAAAGTACAAAACAGTTTATTCTCCCTACGGCTTATATAACCCACAATGGACGTTTACAGTGAAATATTGGAAATAGTAGAACAACAAAGGTTATAAATAAAGTTAAGTTACGTATGGTTCGTCCGAGAGCTGTATGTATGTTTGTATATACTCGTATGTACAGTACGGTATGTTACCACAGAATTAAAAGAATAAATGAACCTAAGTTTGTTTATCGAGTCAGTAGGTGTATGAGGTTCCGTCTCAGGTAGAGTATAAAGGCTAATAAATTGACTTCAAGGTACAACCGCCTAAACCTGGGAGAAAATGAGTCATATTTGTGAAGTGGAGGAACACTGATTATTGACCGCCTCAGATTTAGTTGGCTTACGTCCCCACGCTTATGTTTCCCAAATGCATTTTCGTTTTTACTGATCAACGTTCACGAATTAACCATAGACATAAAAGATGGGACGAGGACAGATAGAAAAAGACAGAAGCGATGGACAGATGCAAGATGGACGAAGTAAGGACAGGATGAGGCAAGATGGACAGAGTGGACAGATGAGGCAAGATGGGCGAGTGGACAGATGAGGCAAGATGGACGAGTGGACAGATGAGGCAAGATGGACGAGTGGACAGATGAAAGGCAAGATGGACGAGTGACAGATGAGGCAAGATGGACGACTGACAGATGAGGCAAGATGGATGAGTAGACAGATGAGGCAAGATGGACGAGTGGACAGATGAGGCAAGATGGACGACTGGACAGATGAGCAAGATGGGCGAGCACTCATTGAAACCCATGCCGCAGACAACGAGGGATAAATATTACAGCTCCAGGAATTTATCCGTCGCGATTACAGGATTTTCTGGTCGACGAACAGGCTCCGATCCTAACCCTGGCTGTCCCTCCCGAGCGAACCGTCTGGCCGATTGCGTCCAATGTTTGTTCACTCACCCCTCCCTCCCCCTCCCTCTTCCCCCCTCCTTCACCCCCCTCTCCGTCAGGCCCCCTACAGGAGAAATCCAAACGGTTTTCAAGACTCCTCTCCTATTTCCCCCATCCCATATTTCTCCTGGAAGAGGATATCTGTTTCAGTCTCACTCACGACCTGAAATTGTGATAGAAAGCTGGTTGTTTCCCCACCTCATGTGAAGGACAAGCACAGACAGACAGACAGACAGATTCAGAGATAGATAGATAGATAGATAGATAGATAGACCTTGATTACATGTCTGATCAACCAAAGTTTGATCAATATTCAAACCTCAACACTTCCACTCAAATCTTACACTAGAATTTTTCCTTCCTAAATCCATATTAATTATATTTATCCAAGATTATTTTATTATAACTTTATTTACAAGACTAATTAAGTAAACCACCCAAAATCGACGCATTGAAATCCCTTGGGTTTAAGTAACAAATAATGACTTTATAAATCTCTCGAAGGATTTCAATAGCGCATTTAAATTCACACTATTAAAAAAACATTAATCTAACTAATTTTATCCAGTCATCTCGAACCCATAATACCCAAGCCAAAGTTAAGGAAATATTGAGGAATAAATGTATAGACCAGACTATAGATATATCCACTGGTGTTATAGAAACACTCATCTGGTCATCCAGCATTCCGTGCCTGACCCACTATGTAAATAAAGGCATGAATCCTAAATCCGTCTCTTTTCACCTCTAGAAACTGATGACGTCATGAGTGAATCCGAACAAAACAACTAATGACGTCATGAGTGAATCAGAACCAAACAATAACAAGTAACTTCTTCTCTTTCCTCCTCTTTTAAGCTGCGTTAGGTAGCTCATGATGCTTTTCCTGGTTGAAGGACTGACTGACCGACTCACACCTCTGGCCCCATTAACAAACACCGCTAATTCTCACTACCGCAGTTTATACCCAAATAATTACTAAGTACAAAAATACGATTATTATGGAAACGATAAATTGAACCAATGGGAATGTGTCTTGAGGTTCGTATGAAAAGCCTAATGATTGCTTAAATAAAAAAATCATATTTTTTTATTTGCGAATTTATATTAAAATTCCTTCTGTAATAAAACAACGATAAAGAAACTGATCAGGGAAAAATTCAATCCCAACGATACTAGTAATATTCGTTAAAGAAAATCCTAAAAAAAAACAAAAAGAAATCTTTGTTGTTTTCCGGAGACGACAATGTGCCATCTGTGGGTGGAAGTGAGGACCTACATGCTCCATAAAAAATAAAAGGTAATGTAATTGCTTTTAAGCTGTTACTCCGTAAGAAAGTGTGTAGTAGTTAACGAATAAATCGTTGGTTTCCAATAAAACAGTTCCCACGTTATGTGGCTCAAGGAAAAAAGTGTTATTGAGTTAGTAAATATTTATCAACGCAAATGGTAGCTCTGCTTGAATACTTGGGATACGTGTGTGAAGTTGTTAGGTTAGGTTATTTGGCTAACCTAGGTTAGTTAATGCAACCCTTGAGGCAGGCCTAGCTGTCAGACTAAGAGAATGGGTTAGATTATATTCAATAGGTTAGGTTGGTTGCTTATAACAAGGCTTCAATGAATCAGGGAAAACTTAATACACTTTCGGGTGAAAGATTTAGAGTCATAGTAACTTTCGGAAATTTAGGCATTTGAACTGCCAGTGACATTGTAATCAGAGCTTATGAACAGTACACCCTTATGGGAGAGGACTGAACCTCAGTAATAATGAATCTGGTTTATCTTATCATTGAAACGACTGATGCTAGCTCTCTCCCATCTCCATCTTCCCTCTAAGATTACTGCCTCTAAACTCATTTCCGAACCTTACTCAGGCGGAGGCAATTTTGACACGAGATTAAAACTGCACCCGAGGTGAAACAATGCCATGGCTGAGGGTCTAATTTATTGCTGTTTTCCGCCCGTGTACTGCCTTATATTTATCCCCTTCTTTCTCTCTTCTTTCTTTCTCTTCGTTCTCTCTCAAAAACAAGTCAATGGATGGACTGAAGGACTAAAGGAGGTAGCGCCCCAGCAGCAGCAGGAGTTGAATATCCGGTGGAATAATACGCAGGAAGATAGTCTGTCACCGCAGGAAACATGGAACCTAACTCACAGGAGCGAACTATCGTGAATTTCAACACCGGAGACTCACACCTCACCCAAGGGAAAACAAAACGACCCGAGCAGAATTCACCAAAGTTAAAAAGGCAAGAACTTAGGCCACACCAGGACGTTTAGGAGCGACTTTCGTGATAATAGGCTAGAGATGGACCCTTATAGGAGAGATGAGCTTGTAATGATGTAAAAAGAACGGTTAGCAATTAAAATACACGACATACCACCTGATGTCCAGGAATATCTCGGTTAGAATGATCACAGAATTATAACTCCTAAACGCAATCAATATCGAAATATTTACCAAAAACAAAAAACAAAAATATACAGATTTAGGCAAAGATGTACAGTAAACATAAAGGTGATTTAAAAAGCATATTAAAAAAATCACCAAGAACCGATTTAGTGTGGCAAATGTGATATAATTATTTAAGGTTATGAGTTAAACAAGATACGAACCTAATGTCCTTAAACCAAAAGTAAAGACAACTGTTTTACCTGCTGCATCTGCTAAAAACAAAACCAAGACATGGGAAAAGCGCAGCCACGTAGCAACTGAACACACCTGGCATTATCCCCAAATCCTGATACTTTGGGGGAAGGATAATGCAAGTGGAGGGGGAGGATCCCATTTGGCTCATTCCAAAAAGTGAAATTTTATATATAATCTAAGCTTTAGCCTCGAATCCCATTAGAGAAAACGACCCCGAATTAAAGGATAACAGTAAAATTGCCTCAAAAGAATCTAGAAAAGTTATTAGATATTTGCTCTCTCACGAGAAAATAATGTTGCAGAAGGAATATGGTGGAGGAGAGGAGAAGGAGAGAAGGAGAGAAATGCAGAGACAGAGACAGAGATATACAGTAGAGAACAAACGAGGGATAGATGAAGAGAGAACAAAAGTGATGTGAAAGAAAGTCACTAAAAGCAAAATGAAAGAAAAAGGAGAGGAGAGACTAAAGAATAGAAACACACATAAAGAGAAAGAGAGAAAAGGAGATATAAACAATAAACAGAGAGATTGAAATATGGATAAAATACTGAGAAGAGAAGAAGGAGAAAGACAGAGAGAAAGAATGGGAGAAAGATAAATAAGAGAAAGTACACAAAAAAATTCTAACAAACACGATAAAAATAGAAAAAAAAAAAAATTGAAATTATAGAAGCAAAACAAGATTTGAACACTATTAAAACAGATTAGAAATCACAAAGTACACATAGCACATTGTACACATACTATACATGACATCATAGCACATGTACACATACTAAACATCATAGCACATTGTACACATACTAAACATCATAGCACATTGTACACATATTATACAAAATCATAGCACATATTAAAATACTATACATGACATCATAGCACATTGACAACACTATTACACCACACCTCACCCAAAGTGTACAAGGTAAAACTAACATTATCCAACACTCAGAGGACACACACACAGCGTAATTTCACAATGAAAAATAGATTAAGGACCTGAATTTTTCGGAACAGTAAGTGTTAAAAACATTTACATTTTCAACAGTAGGAGAGGCTGACCAGTTCTCTCTCTCACTGCGACATATTTATGTGACACCACAAAACAGGCTAATGCTGTAACGGAACTAAATTTCCTAACCCGACAATATTTACTGGTTTTAAAAACTTATTCTGACTCGAATTTAAACCCTGAAGTAAACTTCAAATTCATATATTAAAAATCACAGGTTCAGAAGTTAAGGTTAGACGAGAGAAAAGAGAGATAGAGAAAGAAATGAGACAGAACGATAAAGAGGGAGGGAGGGGACAGAGACACGTACAGAAATATGTGCTTACTGACACACTAAAATAACACCAACATTTATTCCGGCACATACTACAAGGTTGCACAGTACACAGACTACCTACACTAATATGAAATGAAACCTGACCTGAATTTATACTAAAGCCACAAGTTTACGTTTGCTAAGGTGGAGGTAGGGGTAGGTAGGTAGGGGTAGGGTAGGCAGGTAGGTGGGAGGTTGCTGGGTGGGAGGGTAGGTAGGCAGGTAGGTAGGTAGGTAGGGTGGAGGTGGGCTGGGTGGGTAGGCAGGGGCAGGGGTAGGAGGCAGGGGTAGGGTAGGGTGGTGGCAGGGCAGGCAGGGTGGGGCAGGGGTGGAGGTCAGTGCAGGGGTAGGGCAGGGCAGGCAGGGAGGGGTGGGCAGGGCAGAAAGAGGGAGAGAACATAAGAGGGTAAGAGGGCAGGGTGAAAGAGAAAGAGGGTAGGGGTAAGAGGGTAAGAGGGAAGAGGGGTGAGTAAGAGGGTAGGGGTGAGGGCAGGGGGCAGGGCAGGGCAGGGCAGGGTAGGGGTAGGGTGGGGCAGGGCAAGGAGGGGTATGGGCAGGGCAGGGTAGGGCAGGGTGATTACAGGCAGGGTGGAGGTCAATAAGAGGGCACAGGGTAGGGCAGGGCAGGGCAGGCAGGGCAGGGCAGGGCTGGGTGGGGTGGGGCAGGGCAGGGCAGGGGGAAAGCAGGGCAGGAAAGCAGGCAGGGCAGGCAGGGTCAGGGCAGGGCAGGGTGGAGGCAAATGGGCAGGGGCAGGCAGGGCAGGGCAGGGGAGGGCAGGGCAGGGCAGGGGTGGCAGGGTGAGGTCAGCAGGGCAGGCAGGCAGGGCAGGTAGGGCAGGGCAGGGCAGGTGGGGCAGGGCAGGAAGAAAATAGGCAGGCAGGGGGCAGGGGCAGGGTAGGGCAGGCAGGGCAGGGTAGGCAGGGTGGGGCAGGCAGGGTGCAGGGCAGGCGGGGTAGGCAGGGCAGGGCAGGGTGGAGGCAGGGCTGGGAGGGCAGGCAGGGTGGAGGCTGGGCAAAGGGCTGGGCAGGGCAGGGGTGCAGGGGCAGGGCAGGGCAGGCTGGGTGGGGGAGGCAGGGCAGGCAGGGTCAAGGCTGGGTCACAGGGCAGGGTGAAGGCTGGGCAGGTGAGGGGCAGGGCAGGGAGGCAGGGGCAGGGCGTAGGGCAGGCAGGGCAGGGTGGAGGTCAGGGTGGGGCAGGAAGGCTGGGCAGGCAGCAGGGCAGGCAGGCAGGGCAAGGGCAGGCAGGCAGGGCAGGGTGACAGGGCTGGGCAGGTAGGGCAGGGTAGGCAGGGCAGGGTAAAGGGTGGGTGGGGTAGGGCAGGGTGATGTGGGTTGGGTAGGTAGGTGATAGGTAGGACAGGTAGGGTTGGGTGGGTAGGCAGGGCACGGTAGGGGTGGGTGGGTAGGCAGGGTGGGGTGGGGTAGGTAGGGTAGGGGTGGGTAGGTAGGGCAGGTAGGCAGGGCAGGCAGGGTGGGTGGGGTAGGGGTGCAGGGTAAGTAGGGTGGGGTAGGTAGGAAGTTGAATTAGGTTATATTTTGGTTAGGTTAAGTTCAGTCAGGTATGCTGGGTTAGAGGAAGAATATCACGGCCCTGGATAATAATAATAATAATAATAATAATAATAATAATAATAATAATAATAATAATAATAATAATAATAATAATAATAATAATAATAATAATAATAATAATAATAATAATAATAATAATAATAATAATAATAATAATAATAATAATAATCAGATCTTATTACTAATGTTAATATTAATAGTAATAATGACTTTTAAAATTATTATTATAATTATTATTATTATTATTATTATTATAGTTATATTATTATTATTATTATTATTATTATTATTATTCTTTCCACCACACACAGGGTCATGGCGCTCCAAAAAAACACGACACATACTATCAGCCATAATCGTTTTATGAGCCTTTATGGTCATCCAGCCTCTATAGATGGCAGGCGTTAAGGATAATAGATCGAGTAGCACAGATCTGTTTTATCCTCTTGTTATGTTATATGAATGTGGTGTAGATCCTAGGAATGATGGATCCCATTCAATAGATTCCAGTCATGATAAATCCCATGTTGTTTTGGTTTATATTTTCGTGATAAATTGAAAATAATTCTCCATCTCACACACACACACACACACACACACACACACACACACACACACACACACACACACAATATGGACCACACAGAGGGGGGTCAGGGTGTGGTGCTGCCAGGGTCACGTCGGTGTCATAAAACGAAGATTTGACGGCAGTAATACCTGACCTCAGCTGTCGGCAGCCTACTTTATGCACATTAATTCTGACCTGTCATTGTGTGTGTGTGTGTGTGTGTGTGTGTGTGTGTGTGTGTGTGTGTGTGTGTGTGTGTGTGTGCTTTTGTGTGTGTGTGAGTGCAGGCAATCTTTTATAGGCACCTAACCCTGTCATAGCGTGCATGTGTGTGTGTGGGGGTGGTATGTGTGTATGTGTGCATGTGTGTGTCTCTTCCGTGTCTGTCTCTGTCCGTGTGTGTGTGTGTGTGTGTGTATCCTGGTGGTGGGCGGCCTCGCTGGTATAACTCACTTAACATGAATCAAGATTTTATGGTCGTTTGAATAGGTTTCTAGCGTCCAATATTCAATAGTCGTGAAATAAAAGACAAACTCAAAAGAATTTCCTGCCTGAATGCCCCGACCGACTTTGTGGACGTGTTTAAGGGCGCACTAAGTCCTGAACCACCAAGGTGGTGAACGTAGCCAAAGAAGATTTAATGTTACTGAATATAACCTAACCTAACGTAACCTAAGCTAACCTAACCTAACCTAACCTAACCCATCTAATCTAACCAACCTAACCCAAGCCAACCTAACCTAACCTAACCCATCTAATCTAAATCTAACCTAACCTAACCTAACCTAACCTAACCTAACGCAACCTAACCTAACCTAACCCATTCTAACGTAACCTAACCTGACCTAACTTATCCTAACCAAGGCTATCTAATGAGCTATATAGATGAAAGTCCGTTATATCGAGGTTGGTTAGATGTTAAAATCCTCATCTAACGGATTATATAGAGATGAAAGTTCGTTATATCAAGGGTCCGTTATATAAAAAAAACATTTAACGGATTATGCGGAGAGAGAAGTCCGTTATGTGGAGGTTTCACTGTATTTTGAACCACGAGACGAAGCGCGGCCGCGTTTGGTCACATAGAAATTAACATAAACCCAGAATTTCATGAAAACACACACACACACACACACACACACACACACACACACACACACACACACACACACACACACACACACACACACACACACACACAAACATATTATAAGAATTTTCCTGACCCTGAGTGCCCCGGGTTTGGATACAGTGACCCTAAGTTAACTTGTTTCATAGTTCAGGAATTATTCGCGTAGTTAGAATTTACAGGAAGTTTGTATCGTCTCTTGAAATACATTGTAGTACTTTACAGGGTATTTTTTTTACTAGGATACATTATGTCGTCTTAATTATAGTATTTGGTCCAGTTTACAATGAGTTTGTGACTGGGGTTAGTTGGGTTAGGGTTGGGTTGGGCTAAGAGAGACAGACAGACAGACAGACAGACAGACAGGCAGACAGACAGAGATTCATCAAGCGCCCACTGCCCGTCTATTGGAAACGGTAAATATATGCATAACCGATATACTATTATGCGTATATGTATGAACCACGCTATCATAGACCCTACCGGCTCAGTGACACACACGAGGGGGAGAGGGAAGGGGAAGGAGAGAGAGGGAGAAGAAGAAGAAAAGGAAGGGGAGAGAGGGAAAGGAAGGGGAGAGGGAGGGGGAAGGAGAGGGTATTACTCGACAAGTTGGACCTCATGATATATAGAATGATGGGAGCCCTGCTAGGTCAGTCAGCCAGCCAGCCACCCAGCGAAGCCAGCCAGCCAGCCACCCAGCGAAGCCAGCCACAGCCAGGTTATGCTATCTGGAAATGTATCTGGGAGATGTATTGGAAATATATTCGGGCTATGTCCACCCGTTTGCCGGAAATGTATATGGAAATGTGTTCTCGCAAATGTATATACAAGATTTATCCAGAACTATTTGAGATATATCTATATGTATATTGGAAATTTATTCTGATGTATATAGAAGCATCCAGTATAGCTAGAAAGTATTTGAAAATATACAGCAAATGTATGAGGAAATATATACATGTAGGAAATATGAATAAATGCTGTATGTATGAAATGTATATGTATCTCGGAAATGTACATAGGATTACGTATCCAGGATATTCATGTATTCAGAAATAAATCCCCGAGAATATCTACATATCCCGGAAACATTTATGTTTTAAGGAATATTAATGCAGTCATCAGGAATATTTATACATCTAGGGGAAAGTTTATGTATCTAGAGAAATATTTATGTATCTAGGAGTATTTATTTATCTAGGGAAAATTTATATCTAAAAAAAACAAAATATTTATGTATTTAGGAAGAATATACGTAAAATATTCACAAAAGCCGTGACTCACAACGGGTTGAAGCAACTCTCTGGCCGCCTGAGAGGAGGTGATGGTATCCACAAAGCTCAGATCGGGTTACCAGCATCAGATCCTCCTACCGAGCATCCAACGAACTGGTAAAGAGGATCGTCCCAGAACACCTTAGAGCGGGTGCAGGAGTTAACGACCCAACGTTTAGCAAGACAACCACAACCCTCATACACCAAGTGGCTAGATCGATGACCCAAAGGACCACGAACAAACCCACTGGGGCAAACTGATCTTGGAGGATATTGCTTCAGTCATGCTTGAGAGGCGAACTGACCTGCAAGGCTTGTCTGCAGGTGACTTTCCTCTTGGCCACCCTAACTCCTCCTGTGACACTCAGCTCGATCCTGGAATAGCCCTTCGTTTTGAGGCCCCGCTCCTCACTGTATGAGTGTATCTGCGACAACGAGTGAACAGACCAACACACACTTCTCAGCTGAGGGGTTTCTTGGGTTGGCATGTGAGGCATAATTAAGTTAATGACACTATCAAAACAATCTCATCCACTGCTGGCTGCCCAACACAGAGGAGGCTGCAGACTACAAACCCGACTAGTGTAGGAAGAGTGAGGAGGATGGTAACTTTAAGGGAAAGTATGGGGTAAAGTAGGGCATGAGCCACCAATATTGCTTTGTCTCCGTAAGGTCCGAGACTTTGGGAACCTGGAGCACCGAGGCCTGAAATTCCTGAAGGAGTTGGGCTCCAGACTACCTAAAACTACTGGAGGCTACAGAGCATCCAGTTACTTGCTTCAGCGCCTCAGTATGGGGATCCAAAGATGGAATGTCTCCCACACCCTAGGCTCCATCCCTCCTTAAGGAACTTGGGAGTCTTCGATACATGACGTCCTAGGTTAAAAGTCATAAAGTAGCAACTCTTATCACGACATAAAATCAAATGTATAACAATTAATAAATAAATTAAATGTTGGAACTGACCACAAAAGAGAACGGAGGAGGAGGGGCGGGGCGCATAAGACAGTAATCACAAGCAATTCCGGTGAGGACGATCCTTATTCTCTTCTCTGTAGTGAAGGATGTGATCACCAGGCAGCAGCAGGACCTCCTGTATGGTGTCTGTATCCATGGAAGTATTTATAAATTCTTGAATATTTATACATCCAGGGTAAATATTTATGTGTCCGTGAGAATATTTATATCTCAGAGGGACATTTATTAATCTAAAACATTATTTATGTATCCAGTGGGAATATTTATCATAATAAATAAACTTTATGGAACCTTTCTTACATTCAGCGGTAGAATACACTCAAAATACCTTACATTCTTTTATATTCTTCTAATGTACTTTTATTGTGTACATTAAGACGTAATAATAGACATTGATCCTCAGTAATGTTTGTGTATAGTTAGTATTGATATTTACATCCTGTACCTGTAATTACACTGTAGCTGTACCTGTACTACTATTATTACACAATTCGGAATACTATTGACCAAACAAACACACATCACACACATAAGAACACTTTAACACGATCCTAAATGGGACATAACACCGTGTCTAATGTCCACCTCACATGTCAGTTGATATACTTCACTATTAACCCTGGCTGGAATTACCTTCTCAATATTGATACGGTTCTATTAATTACAGGTAACTAATGTTTGTGGTTAGATCGACAAGTGTCTGAGGTATTAAACGACACTGATAAATTGCCTTAATAATGTTCATTAAATTAGCCAAACTGATGATATAAATCAATAAATGATTAATCTCAATAAGTTTACAGACTTATGGCGGCGAGTCAGTAAGGGGTAGTGTGCGGTGTGATGAAGGTGGAGGATAACGAGGTGGTGATTACCTTGCTCACACACACACACACACACACACACACACACACACATATCTGCACCTGTCTCAGTTCTAATGCTGTACCTGTATTTATATCTATTCATGTATCTCTTTGCCTGTACTGTTGTGTGTACCTGTGTGTGCCAGTTAAGTGTCCTCGCGTCTCCAGGTACAAGGGAGAGGGGTGGGGGGAGGGGGGGAAGAAGAGAACCCTCGAAGAACCTTTAAGAATCCATCTTTTTGTCGTAGGTTAAAGGAGCCAGTTAGATACGGTCTCACATTTCTATTTAGTTGGGAAAATAAAACTTATGAATTTCTAAATTGGGGCCTTGGAAAATAATACAACCATTTATCTCAATAGGAAGTCGATAGGGATATATCTACTTTCCTTGAACTCATTGTAACAGTACAAGCTTAAGCCAGCAATGCCTCTGGGCTGCAGCTCAGATGGAACTCCGAGCTAATAGATCCCAATGCATATGGTAACGAGCTCCAATATGCCTCAATCATGAATATGCACAGAGTCCCAATAGGCTCCAGTTCTAATAGGCCCCATTTAATGGACTTAGGCTTAATAGGACTGGGGTCTATCAACACTAGGACCTACGTACTGGGGCCCATTTGGACTAGGCCCAATCATAATGTTAATGTCAAATTGGGTCGTGACTCCTTTACCTGTTAAGGTTTATCGTTCTCTCTCTCTCTCTCTCTCTCTCTCTCTCTCTCTCTCTCTCTCTCTTTCTCTCTCGCTTTCTCTCTCTCTCTCTCTTTCTCTCTCTCTCTTGTCATTCCACCAACAAAATCTAGGTACTACGTTTTATTCAATCCTTCAATTGAATACATAGTTAATTTTAATTTGGAAATACTTGATACAGCTATATAAACTCACCAGTGTCTTCCAGCAATCTTCATATACAACTACAACTGTAAATAAGATCACAACTCTACCACAACAGCTAAAAATGCAGTATTGATTTTATTGTGATATTCTTTATTGTAAGAACCTAATCTATTATAATTTATGGTAAAAACGATTATAGGCCCAAAAAGTTGTTATATTGTTGTTATAACCAAAATCATGTATAATATAGGCGATGAGATGGTGGAGACATATACCAAGATGTTTCTCATTAGATAAATCACCTTCTAACTTATGATAATCCTCTAAACTGGATAAAAGACCCCAATTAGATCCTATTTCTGTAAACACTGTGAAAGGACAAAAATATTAAAGAAAAAATTTCCACCAGTTTGTAAATTTATCCCATCGCATAGCACCTCCCAGTTGACGACATCTTAATGCTTGCATCTGGCTGGCGGCACTCAGAAGGTCATCAACAGAAAATGGGGCATTACGTTTTTCTTTAGCCATTCAATAGAAAACGGTGATAACGCGTCGGGGGGGACTTTTATACCTCACCGCCACCGAAGAATTGACAGGTCAGTCTTTCAGATGCTTTGGAATATCATTTTGCATCTGTGTCTCCTGGTTGGGTTGTTGGCGTTAGTTCACCAGACGTGGCATAACAGAGTAAAGATTAAGCTTCAACCTCTTACTCTTCCTTTCTTTCTTTTGTTCGATCCACCTCTCTCTTTCTCTCTACCTCCCTCTCTCTGTATGTCTCTCTTCCTCTCAGTACAATCATTAACTCCCTCTATCAACAAGACTAAATAAATCACCAATTTGTCCTGGTCTTATCAGGTGTTTAACCCAAAATTACCCAGCATCCATTCTTCCACTTCAATAACTTAAAATAGCTTAAATCACAAAATATAAGCCATTCTAAAAAGAGTTAATTGATTCGTTTAAATATTAATACTTTACAAGGTAGTGTTATCAGAGTAATGAATAGGGCCGTCACCTCCAGCCTCACCTCCTCAAAAAAAAAATAAAATTAATGGTTCCTAATGAGTCAGATATCTCATTTGGCATTTGAAACAGAGGCAGTAAAATACATATCACGGAATATCATTTAAACCGAGTCCTAGGATTTAACCTAATTATGTGGGATCCTGAGGCATCTTTCTCTCGTTATTACCACAGCAGGAGAACTGTAATGGGAAGGAGAGAGTACCACCATAAAAAAATACAAACACGAACTACGCCCTTGACCCCCCGGAGAGGGTCAAGACCTGTTTAGTACTGATGCCAGGGTCATTTGTTGGTCCATACCCAACTACCAACCTCAACCCCTCTTCCCAACTAGAGTCAACAAAATTCTGCTGAAAGTGACAATTTCGTTTCGGAAAATGGAATCAGTGTTAAACTGCGATGAACAGTGTTAGGCCAGTGAAGGCAGCACTAAACAATGGCAGCCGAAAGTCGTGACCAAGTTGACCGTCACACCCACCAGTGAGGTCCACCTGGAACCGACCACCATCTTCTGACCAGACGGTATAGTGTTAATCACTCCACTCTGGGAACAGCTGTGGGTCGGCTCTACACCTGACCATGAGATATCGCAACACCCTAGCACCACCCCACCAGGTGTCTCGTACTATAACACCACACCACCATACCGCACAGTGTCTCCATGACCACATGAGGTCCTTCATGTCAACACCGAGGACGCCCTCCGCACCGTAGTCTCTTATAACATTGTTTCCCAGTGTGACCAAAGACTGAAGAGAACATACAATATTGTGCGATTTTAGTGTATCCTTGGACGCCGCTTTGTGGGTTATTGTATTCTAGGTTAAGTGAGCGAATTATATTCATTTAATTAATCTAAGTTAGATATGATTTATATAAACCGACTGTAATCCCCATTAAAAACACTACACTACACTACACCTGGTTCTTACTGCTGCTTCTAAAAAAAAACTACCTTGTCCAATTTCTGTTTGGGAGTTCTTGCTTTATAATCTTTGCTCACTTTTAAGTTTAACTGATACTCGAGAGATCAAGGTCACTGGTCTAGTCTGGGGTGACCACCATTACCTCCTGAAGTATTCTCAGTTTACCAACTCGTGAGAGACCACAGGTTACTGACGGGAAGCTTCTGAAAAATAGATAACCTGTAGGCGATGCCTCAGGTTAAACTGTACTTGCTGTCTGGGAACATGTTTACTTAATATCTGTTCCTCCACTTTCACTCGTAAATTATATACCACCTGCATACCTGATAATCAGGTGTCATGGTCTTAGTGATAATTCAAAATACATATTTGATTAGTGGACGATTATCATAGTTTGTGTTTAATGTAACTCTAAAAAGTTTTCTGGCAGAATTTCGTTTCTCATTGTTTTATAAATGTCACCAAGACACCGGAATTAATCAGCATTGACTTTACCTCAGTGATATATACCATTCCTGGAAGTGGTATTTCGGTGGTGCATTAGTCGAGGAAGACTTACAAGTTAGTGTGATATCAAGCAGAGTGTCTGATGATGTGCTTATATTATTGGTTGTCTTAATATTACAGTTAATAGACGATTTTCTGATTATATAACAATGATACTTCACATTTCTTCCTCTTTATACCACACACACACACACACACACACACACACACACAATAGTTTCTGATCACCAGAAAGGTCAGACCTATTCGTTCCCCCGCTCTGGGACCGCCTGGGCCAGCTTTTCCCCTACCCCCCAACTCCTCCTACCAAACCCTCCTTCCACAGGTATAGATAGCTTTCGCCAAAAAGTTTAGTTCAATTTTGGAAAGAATGGAATCAGCGTTGAACAATGATGAACAATGTATACCATTAAAATCAACGCTAAACAGTGACAGCTGAGGGCATGACCAAGTTAACTTTCAGTGAGGTCCCTCATAACACCATCTGTGAACAAGTTACTACACTGCGTGTCTTGCTTTCCTCAGTATTAACTCTCCTTATTATTTACACCATTAATATATGTCGGTATAGGTAGAGTGTTTGTCTCCTAAACATAACAGGTGTTAGAGACTGTCCAACACAATAGGCTTTGTCTATCAACCGATAATATCACATAAATGTATTGTGAGTGTCAATGATAATGAGATACGTGTTTATACCTTCAGACTATTGAAGTCCATGTATAAGACTAACAACAAAACGATATATGTGAACAGAGAATAACTTCAACGGTGATTTCTCAATCACTTAAAACAAGCCAAGTCAACAAAACACTTTTAAACAAACGAGACACAATGAATCAAGAGAGAAGACAGAGGGTCAATATTGCAGGTCATCAGTCACATTGGCTCTCCACAGCACGTACTTGGGGAGATAACTAAACACATGTGGTTAACAGTCAGGTCTATTAACAACTACTAATGTAAATTTAGTCATCATCTATATATCGTAGATGAAAAAGATTTTAAAGTACAAAAGGCCTCTGAGAATTCATTTTGGTATGGGTTAAGATTAGGTCAGGTTAGGTTAGGTTAGGTTAAGTAAGATGAGTTAAATTTGCATGAGATTCTCAGTTCGAGGGAAAATACAACAAACTCGCTTAAAAGTATTTTTTACGATTTATTGCGAAACAATATGACCGTGAAAGATTTACAACTTATTACGAGCAAAAGGAGTCATAGTAAATTTATTTAAAATTGCCGTAAGGTCGTCATACGTGAATAAGTCGGGTCAAAAGTCTTGTTATAGCAATATCTGTCATACTTGTGGAGTTATATGATTGGGAGTATACTAATAACACTACTTATTATTCTGTATACTAAGAATACAATGGGATAAACTCTCCTTAATGCAGATCTTCGGGTACTCAAGACTTCTGACTGACTGTACCTCATGTTTGTATTTCCACATTAATGACATCATCCACCTGATAATAAAAACATCACAGTAACGCTAGAATATTCAATACAGTTCTTTGTCTTGTGTACAATTAGGTTGTTTGAGACAATCATGTCCGGGGAAGTCTTGTGTGGCGGCATTTTGGTTTATCGATATATCTATTATACCAAGACGCGACGCAAGGAATTCACCATTGACATTATCTCAGTGTTACGAGTGGTATTTAAGGGGCAAACATTCGTCGAACAGCTCTACCGTCCACTGTCAGAAACTTTCATTATTTTACTGTTATTTATTTTAATTTTATTTGAAGCAGAGAGAAAGACAATTTTTATCTATCATTGTTTTCTTGGCATTAATATAATTACAAAGATGCCTGGCGACTAAACAACAAATGAGAAAGGTCAATCGTTCTCCTAAGGTTTCAGTGTTTTCTTTAATATCTTAGTAGGTGTGATGATTGGTCCGCAAGAATTACATTAGGAGTTGTCACCTCTGCCAGCCACCGTCTACAGGAAGTGCTCTAATTAACATCGATTCGTAACTTGTTGGCTTATTCGAGTAGAGTGTCACTACTTACGTTAATTGGCAAAGTTTTTACCCTACACTTCGCATTCCTTGCACGGCTCCCTTCTTCAACCACTGAAGCAAGAATCATGGCTGTCACTTCAGGATATTTCTCTTGATGACTGATCGTCGGTCCCTGACTTATTAAAGAAGTCTAATCCCAATATTAATGTGTACTTGTTAGGTTTGAGATACCTTAAGTCTGAGTCCCATTATAGACAGGGCCTAGTGAGACTGGGGACCAATTTGATCAGCGACCGTTGTCCTTCCGCCTTCTTTGTCAGGAGGTAGCATTAACTGTCCGTAGGTGTCTGTTGACATATATACCATGTCCGTACCCACAATACCCTCCAGGATAGCACACACCAGATACGAACCTGGTAATCAGTCAGTAAAAGATAAGCTGAACTAAAACCATCAGACAATTACATGGTTTAGATGCTCGAGGAAAGTTTTAAATCTCTCGACGTCTTATTTAGTCAACAGGATGCAAGTAATCAACCTAACCTAGCTTCTTCTTCCTAACCTAAGAGGTAGTGCTGTGCTTTTCAATTGGTGTCCCAGCATGCAATGAGACCCGGGGGAGGGAGGGAGAGGGAGGGAGGAAAGGGGGAGGGTAGAGGGGGAAGGGGTGGGGTAGGGAGAGGGAGGGAGGAGGGAAGGGAGGGTGGGGGTGTGGAGAAAGGTTAGGGGAGGGAGAAGAAGGGGATGGAGGAGACAGTGGTGAGGTGGTGGGGGGATGATTGTGTGAACAACCCCGCAAGGAATGGTAACTGCGCCTGCATTATTGAGTCTCAGGTATATCCTATAGAAAACGTAATTTAATATTCATTTATTTCGGAT
>NW_024740853.1:0-5176 GCF_018991925.1 Homarus americanus | reverse complement strand
AAATCGACTTACGGGCGATTAACGCGCAGGAGGCCATAAGAATGAGGGCGGCAACGCCACGGCGACACGGCGGCAGGGGCCATAAGAATGGTGGCGGCAATCGCCCACGGGCGATTAACGGCGGCAGGAGGCCATAAGAATGAGTGGCGGGGTAATCGCCTTACGGCCGATTAACAGGCGCAGGGAACCATAAGAATGAGTGGGCGTAATCGCCTACGGGCGATTAACGGCGCAGGCATAAGAATGAGTGGCGGCAACGCCCACGGCGAATAACGGCGGCAGGGGGGCCATAAGAATGAGTGGCGGCAACGCCTCACGGGCGATTAACGGCGGCAGGGGCCAGAGAATGAGGCGTACCCGCTGGCCATTAACGGCAGGGGGCCATAAGATGAGTGGCGCCAACGCCTTACGGGCGACTATCGCGCAGGGAGGCTGTAAGAAGAGGTGCGCAATCGCCTTATCGGCGATTAACGGCGGCAGGGGCCATAAGAATGAGTGGCGGTAACGCCTTATCGGGCGATTAACGGCGCAGGGAGGCCATAAGAATGAGTGGCGGCACCGCCTTTACGGGCGATTAACGGCGCAGGGGGCCATAAGAATGAGAAGGCAACGCCGCACGGGCTATCAACGGCGGCTGGGGCGATAAGAATGAGTGGCGGCACCGCCCACGGGCGATTAACGCGCAGATAAGGCAATGAGGTGGCGGCAATCGCTTTACGGGATTAACGGCGGCAGAGGGGCCATAAGAGGGCGGCAACGCCCACGGGCGATTAACGCGGCAGGAGGCGATAAGAATGAGTGGGCGGCAATCGCCTTACGGGCGATTAACGGCGCAGGGGCATAAGAATGAGTGGCGTACCTACGGGCGATTAACGCGGGAGCCATAAGAATGAGTGGCGCAACGCCTACGGGCGATTAACGCGCAGGGGAGGCCATAAGAATGAGTGGCGCAACGCCTTACGGGCGATTAACGGCGGGGGGAGCTATAAGAATGAGTGGCGGCAACGCCTTACGGGCGATTAACGCGCAGGGAGGGCTATAAGAATGAGTGGCGCACGCCTCACGGCGATTAACGGGCGTAAATAGCAAGAGGGCGGCACGACTTACGGGCGATTAACGGCGCAGGGGGCCATAAGAATGAGTGGCGGCAACGCCTACGGGCGACAGGCGCAGGGAGGCCATAAGAATGAGTGGCGCAACGCCTTACGGGCGATTAACGGCGGCAGGGAGGCCATAAGAATGAGTGGCGGCAATCGCCTTACGGGCGATTAACGGCGGCAGGGAGGCCATAAGAATGAGTGGCGGCAATCGCCTTACGGGCGATTAACGGCGGCAGGGGGCCATAAGCGAGTGGCGGCAATCGCCTACGGCGATTAACGGCAGGGGCCATAAGAATGAGTGGCGGCAACGCCTTACGGGCGATTAACGCGGCAGGGGGGCTATATGAATGAGTGGCGTGATCGCTTACGGGCGATTAACGGCGCAGGGGGGCTATAAGAATGAGTGGCGGCAATCGCCTTTACGGGCTATTAACGGGCGGGGGACCATAAGAATGAGTGCGGCGCAACGCCCACGGGCGATTAACGGCGGCAGGGGGCCATAAGAATGAGTGGGCGCAATCGCCTTACGGGCGATTAACGGCGCAAGGAGGCCATAAGAATGAGTGGCGGCAACGCCTTACGGGCGATTAACGGCGGCAGGGGAGGCGATAAGAATGAGTGGCGGCAATCGCCTTACGGGCGATTAACGGCGGCAGTAAAATATAAGAATGAGTGGCGGCAACGCCCACGGGCGATTAACGGCGCAGGGGGCCATAAGAATGAGTGGGGCGCAACGCCTTACGGGCGATTAACCGGCGGCAGGAGGCCGCGAATGAGTGGGCGCAATTTTACGGGCATTAACGGCGGCAGGGGCTATAAGAATGAGTCGGCACGCCTTACGGCGATTAACGGCGGCAGGGGCTATAAGAATGAGTGGCGGCAACGCCTTACGGGCGATTAACAGGCGTGGGGCCATAAGAATGAGTGGCGTAATCGCCTACGGGCGATTAACCGCAGGGGGCCATAAGAATGAGTGGCGCAATCGCCTTACGGGCGCATTAACGGCGGCAGGGGGCCATAAGAATGAGTGGCGCAACGCTTTACGGGCATTAACGCGGCAGGGGCCATAAGAATGAGTGGGCGCAATCGCCTTACGGGCGATTAACGGCGCAGGGGCCATAAGAATGAGTGGGCGCAATTTCACGGGCGATTAACGGCGGCAGGGGGCCATAAGAATGAGGGCAACGCCTTACGGGCGATTAACGGCGCAGGGGCCATAAGAATGAGTGGCGGCAATCGCCACATTAACGGCGGCAGGAGGCCATAAGAATGAGTGGCGCAATCGCCTTACGGGCGATTAAAGCCGGCAGGGGGCGATAAGAATGAGTGGCGCAACGCCTACGGGCGATTAACGGCGGCAGGGAGGCGATAAGAAGGAGTGGCGGCAATCGCCTTACGGGCGATTAACGGCGCGTAGGGGCCAAAAGAATGAGTGCGGCGCAATCGCCTTACGGGCGATTAACGGCGGCAGGAGGCCATAAGAATGAGTGGCGGCAACGCCTACGGGCGATTAACGGCGGCAGGGGGCCATAAGAATGAGTCGGCAATCGCCCACGGCGATTAACGGCGGCAGGGGGCCATAAGAATGAGTGGCGGCACGCCTTACGGGCGATTAACGGTAAATGGTGGCGCCAACGCCTTACGGGCGATTAACGGCGGCAGGGAGGCGATAAGAATGAGTGGCGGCAGGGAGGCGATAAGAATGAGTGGCGGCAACGCTTACGGGCGATTAATGGCGGCAGGGGGCCATAAGAATGAGTGGCGGTAATCGCCTTGGCGGGCATTAATGGCGCAGGGGCCATAAGAATGAAGGGGTAATCGCTTTGGCGGGCTTATTAACGGCAGGGAGGCCATAAGAATGAGTGGCGCAACGCTTTTACGGCCGCATTAACGGCGGCAAGGGGACTATAAGAATGAGGGTATGCGTACCGCCTTACGGCGATTAACGGCGCAGGGGCCATAAGAATGAGTGGCGGCAATCGCCTTTACGGCGATTAACGGCGCAGGGAGGCCATATAAGAATGAAAGGGCGCAACGCCTTTACGGGCGATTAACGCGGCAGGGAGGCCATAAGAATGAGTGGCGTAACGCTTTACGGTGATTAATCTGCGGCAGGGAGGCCATAAGAATGAGGGCGTGCAATCGCCTTACGCCATTAATCTAGCGCAGGGGCCGCCATAAGAATGAGTGGCGTAATCGCCTTTACGGGCGCATTAACGGCGGCAGGGGGGCCATAAGAATGAGTGGCGCACGCCACGGGTGATTAACGCGCGGTGAGGCCATAGGAATGAGTGGCGGCAATCGCCTTACGGGCGATTAACGGGCGCAGGGGCCATAAGAATGAGGGCGGCACCGCCTTACCGGCTTATTAACGGCGGCAGGGGAGGCCATAGAATGAAGTATGCAACGCTTCTACGGGCTTATTAATGGCGGCAGGGGCCATAAGAATGAGTGGTTGCATCAAACCTTATGGCCGTGATTAACGCAGGAGGCCATAAGAATGAGTGGCGGCAACGCCACGGGCCGACAACGTGCAAGGGACCATAAGAATGAGGCGCACCGCCTTACGGGCGATTAATCTGGGCGGCAGGGGCCATAAGAATGAGTGGGCGCAATCGCTTCACGCTGCATTAATGGCGCAGGGAGGCCATAAGAATGAGTGTATGGAATCGCCTTACGGGCGATTAACGGCGCAGGGGGCCATAAGAATGGCGAGTGGCGGCACGGCCCTTACGCCGCATTAACGCGGCAAGGGGACCATAAGAATGAGTGGCGGCAAATCGCCTTACGTGGCGATTAACGCGTGGGAGGCCATGGGGAATGAGTGATGCGCACCGCCTTTACGGGTGATTAACGCGCAGGGAGGCCATATAGGAGGGATGCAACGCCTTTACGGGCTTATTAATCAGCGTAGGTGGGGGCCATAAGAATGAGGGCGGCAATCGCCCTTTACGGGCGATTAACGGCGGCAGGGGGCCATAAGAATGAGCGCGCAATCGCCTTACGGGTGATTAACGGCGGCAGGGAGGCCATAAGAATGAGTGGCGGCAATCGCCTACGGCCAATCCGCAGGGGCCATAAGAATGGGAGTGGCTGCAATCGCCTTTTACGGGCGATTAACGGCTGCAGGGGCCATAAGAATGAGTGGGCGGCAATCGCCCACGGGCGACAACAGCCGCAGAGGCCATAAGAATGAGTATGCAATCGCCCACGGCGATTGAACGCGCAGGGAGCAAATGGCGTAAAGAAGGCGGGCGGCACGCTTTACGCATTAACGGGCGCAGGGGCCATAAGAATAGTGGGCGCACCGCCTTTTTACGGGCGATTAACGGCGGCAGGGGCCATAAGAATGAGTGGCGGCAATCGCCTTAATGGCTTATTAACGGCTGCAGGAGGCCATAAGAATGAGTGGCGCAATCGCCTTACGGTGATTAACGGCGGCAGGGAGGCCATATATCGAGTGGCGTAATCGCCTTACGGGCGCCATTAACGGCGCAGGGCTTATAAGAATGAAGTGGCGGCAATCGCCTTTACGGGCGATTAACGGCTACGCAGGGGGCCATAAGAATGAGTGGCGGCAATCGCCCTTACGGCCGATTAATCCATGGCAGGGGCTTATAAGAATGAGGGCGTGTGATCGCCTTTACGGGCCGCATTAACGCGGAGGGGGCTTATAAGAATGAAGTGGGCGTAACGCCTACGGGCGATTAACGGCGGCAGGGGGCCATGGGTGATGAGTGGCGGCACCGCCTACGGGCATTAACAGCGCAGAGGGCCATAAGAATGAGTGGGCTGCAACGCCTACGGGCGATTAACGCGGCAGGGAGGCGATATGAATGAGTGGCGCACGCCTTACGGGCGCGATTAACGCGCAGGGGGGCTATAAGAATGAGTGGCGGCAATCGCCTTACGGGTGATTAACGGCGCAGGGGGCCATAAGAAGAATGAGTGGCGGCAAATCGCCTACGGACGATTAAGCGCAGGAGGCCATAAGAATGAGTGGGCGCAACGCCTTTACGGCGATTAACGGCGTGCAGGGGCCATAAGAATGAGTGGCGTAATCGCCTTACGGGCCG
>NW_024740852.1:0-17012 GCF_018991925.1 Homarus americanus | reverse complement strand
CATTTTTATACTCGATCAGCGGAATTTGTTATACTCGATAAGGGGGCTTTGTTGAACTCGATAAGAGGAATTTGTTATACTCGATAAGGGGACTTTGTTAGACTCGAACAGGGGACTTTGTTATACTCGACCAGGGGACTTTGTTATACTCGTCCAGGGGGCTTTGTTATACTGGGCCAAGGGACTTGTTTACACTCGATCAGCGGACTTTGTTATACTGGACCATGGGACTTTTTTATACTCGATCAGGGAGTTTGTTATACTCGATAAGGAGACTTTGTTCTACTCGATAAGGGGAATTTGTTATACTCGATAAGGGGACTTTGTTAGACTCGATGAGGCGCCTTTGTTATACTAGATGAGGGGACTTTGTTATACTCGATTAGGGGCCTTTTTTAGACTCGATCAGGGGCCTTTGTTATACTCGATCAGGGGACCTTGTTATACTCGAGCAGGGGGCTTCGTTATACTCGATCAGGGGACTTTGTTATACTCGATGAGGAGGCTTTGCTATACTCGATTAGGGGACTTTGCTATACTCGACCAGGGGACTTTGTTAAACTCAATCAGGGGACTTTGTTATACTCGACCAGGGGACTTATTTATACTTGATCAATGGACTTTGTTATACTCCATGAGGGGCCTTTGTTATACTCGACCAGGGGCCTTTGTTGTACTCGATTAGAAAACTTTGTTATACTCGACCAGGGGACTTTGTTATACTCCACCAGGGACTTTGTTATACTCGATCAATGGATATGTTATACTCCATCAGGGGACTTTGTTATACTCGGTTCAGGGGTCTTTGTTATACTCATCCAGTGGGCTTTGTTATACTAGGATCAGGGGACTTTGTTATACTCGATCAAAGGACTTTGTCTTACTCAATGAGGGCCATTTGTTATACTCGACCAGGTGACTTTGTTATAATCGATCAGGGGACTTTGTTATGCTCGATCTGGGGACTTTGTTGTACTGCGCCAGGAGACGTTGTTATACTCGATGAGGGGATATGTTATACTCGATCAGGGTCTTTGTTATATTGGACCAGGGGACTTTGTTTTACTCGATCAGGGGCTTTATTATACTCGATGAGGGGACTTTGTTATATTCGTCCAGGGGACTTTGTTATAATCGATCAAGGGACTTCTGTTATACTCGATGAGGGGAATTTGTTATACTCGACCAGGGGCCTTTGTTATACAGGATCACCGGACTTTGTTATACTCGAACAGGGGACTTTGTTATACTCGAGCAGGAGACTTTGTTATACTCGATTAGGCGGCTTTGTTATACTCGATGAGGGAACTTTGTTAAATCGATGAGGGGCCTTTTTTTACACTCGATTAGGGGCCTTTGTTATACTAGATCAGGGTACTTTGTTATACTCGATGAGGGGCCTTTGTTAGACTCGATCAGGGGCCTTTGTTATACTCGATCAGGGGACTTTGTTATACTCGATCAGGGGACTTTCTTATACTTGAGCAGGGGGCTTTGTTATACTTGATCAGGGGACTTTGTTATACTCGATGAGGGGCCTTTTGTTAGACTCGATCAGGGGCCTTTGTTATACTCGATCAGGGGACTTTGTTATACTCGTTATACTCGAGAGGCTTTGTTATACTCGATCAGGGGACTTTGCTATACTCGACCAGGAGACTTTGTTATACTCGATCAGGGGACTTTGTTATACTCGACCAGGGGACTTTTTTATACTTGACCAATGGACTTTGTTATACTCGATGAGGGGCCTTTGTTATACTCGATCTGGGGACTTTGTTATACCCGAGCAGGGGACTTTGTTATACTCCATCAGGGGACTTTTTTATACTCAACCAGAGGACTTTGTTATACTCGACTAGGGGACTTTTTTATACTTGACCAATGGACTTTGTTATACTCAATGAGGGGCCTTTGTTATACTCGATCAGGGGACTTTGTTATACTCGACCAGGGGACTTTGTTATATGCGATCAGGGGACTTTTTTATACTCGATCAGGTACTTTGTTATACTCAACCAGAGGACTTTGTTATACTTGATCAGGGGACTTTGTTATACTCAATCAGGGGACTTTGTCATACTCGATCAGTGGACTTTCCTATATTTGGCCAATGGACTTTGCTATACTCGATGAGGGGCTTTTGTTATACTCGATGAGGGGACTTTGTTATACTCGACCAGGGGACTTTGTTATACTCGATCCGGGGACTTTGTTATACTCGAGCAGAGATCTTTGTTATACTCTGTCAGGGGACTTTTTTATACACGTCCAGGTTGCTTTGTTATACTCAGTCAGGGGACTTTATTATACTCGATCAGGGGAAATTGTCTTACTCGATCAGGACCCTTTGCTATACTCGACAAGGGGACTTTGTTTTAATCGATCAGGGGACTTTGTTATACTCGATCAGGGGACTTTGTTATACTGGGCCAGAGGACTTTTTTATACTCGGTCAGGGGACTTTGTTATACTAGTATCAGGGGACTTTGTTATTCTCGACCAGGGGACTTTGTTATACTCGACCAGAGGCCTTTGTTATCCTCGGTCCGGGACTATGTTATAATCTATCAGGGGACTTTGTATGCTCGATCTGGGGCTCTGTTATACTTGGCCAGGAGACTTTGTTATACTCGATGATGGGATATGTTATACTCGATCAGGGGACTTTGTTATACTCGATCACGGGACTTTTTTTAAACTCGATCAGGGGACTTTGTTATACTCGATCACGGGACTTTTGTTATACTCGATCAGGGGACTTTGTTATAATCGATCAGGGGACTTTGTTATGCTCGATATGGGGACTTTGTTATACTGGGCCAGGGGACATTTTTATACTCGATCAGCGGACTTTGTTATACTCGATAAGGGGACTTTGTTGTACTCGATAAGGGGAATTTGTTATACTCGATAAGGGGACTTTGTTAGACTCGAACAGGGGACTTTGTTATACTCGACCAGGGGACTTTGTTATACTCGTCCAGGGGGCTTTGTTATACTGGGCCAAGGGACTTGTTTACTCTCGATCAGCGGACTTTGTTATACTGGACCATGGGACTTTTTTATACTCGATCAGGGAGTTTGTTATACTCGATAAGGAGACTTTGTTCTACTCGATAAGGGGAATTTGTTATACTCGATAAGGGGACTTTGTTAGACTCGATGAGGCGCCTTTGTTATACTAGATGAGGGGACTTTGTTATACTCGATTAGGGGCCTTTTTTAGACTCGATCAGGGGCCTTTGTTATACTCGATCAGGGGACCTTGTTATACTCGAGCAGGGGGCTTCGTTATACTCGATCAGGGGACTTTGTTATACTCGATGAGGAGGCTTTGTTATACTCGATTAGGGGACTTTGCTATACTCGACCAGGGGACTTATTTATACTTGATCAATGGACTTTGTTATACTCCATGAGGGGCCTTTGTTATACTCGACCAGGGGCCTTTGTTGTACTCGATTAGAAAACTTTGTTATACTCGACCAGGGGACTTTGTTATACTCCACCAGGGACTTTGTTATACTCGATCAATGGATATGTTATACTCCATCAGGGGACTTTGTTATACTCGGTTCAGGGGTCTTTGTTATACTCGTCCAGTCGGCTTTGTTATACTAGGATCAGGGGACTTTGTTATACTCGATCAAAGGACTTTGTCTTACTCAATGAGGGCCCTTTGTTATACTCGACCAGGTGACTTTGTTATAATCGATCAGGGGACTTTGCTATGCTCGATCTGGGGACTTTGTTATACTGCGCCAGGAGACGTTGTTATACTCGATGAGGGGATATGTTATACTCGATCAGGGTCTTTGTTATATTGGACCAGGGGACTTTGTTTTACTCGATCAGGGACTTTATTATACTCGATGAGGGGACTTTGTTATATTCGTCCAGGGGGCTTTGTTATTCTCGATGAGGAGCCTTTGTTATACTCGATATGGGGACTTTGTTATACTCGACCAGGGGACTTTTTTATACTTGACCAATGGACTTTGTTATACTCAATGAGGGGCCTTTGTTATACTCGATCAGGGGACTTTCTTATACTTGACCAGGGGACTTTGTTATACACGATCAGGGGACTTTTTTATACTCAATCAGGGGACTTTGTTATACTCAACAAGAGGACTATGTTATACTCGATCAGGGGACTTTGTTATACTCAATCAGGGACTTTGTTATACTCGATGAGGGGCTTTTGTTATACTCGATGAGGGGGCTTTGTTATACTCGACCAGGGGACTTTGTTATACTCGATCAGGGGACTTTGTTATACTCGACAAGAGGACTTTTTTATACTCGGTCAGGGGATATGTTATACTTGATCAGGGGACTTCGTTATACTCGACCAGGGGACTTTGTTATAATCGCCCAGGGGCCTTTGTTATACGTGATTAGAAAACTTTGTTATACTCGACCAGGGGACTTTGTTATACTCGATCAAGGGACTTCTGTTATACTCGATGAGGGGACTTTGTTATACTCGACCAGGGGCCTTTGTTATACAGGATCACCGGACTTTGTTATACTCGAACAAGGGACTTTGTTATACTCGAGCAGGAGACTTTGTTATACTCGATTAGGCGGCTTTGTTATACTCGATGAGGGAACTTTGTTAAATCGATGAGGGGGCCTTTGTTATACTCGATTAGGGGCCTTTGTTATACTAGATCAGGGGACTTTGTTATACTCGATGAGGGGCCTTTTTTAGACTCGATCAGGGGCCTTTGTTATACTCGATCAGGGGACTTTGTTATACTCGATCAGGGGACTTTCTTATACTCGATCAGGGGACTTTGTTATACTCGATGAGGAGGCTTTGTTATACTCGATCAGGGGACTTTGCTATACTCGGTTCAGGGGTCTTTGTTATACTCGTCCAGTGGGCTTTGTTATACTAGGATTAGGGGACTTTGTTATACTCGATCAAAGGACTTTGTCTTACTCAATGAGGGCCCTTTGTTATACTCGACCAGGGGACTTATTTATACTTGATCAATGGACTTTGTTATAATCCATGAGGGGCCTTTGTTATTCTGCGCCAGGAGACGTTGTTATCCTCGATGAGGGGATATGTTATACTCGATCAGGGTCTTTGATATATTGGACCAGGGGACTTTGTTATACTCGATCAGGGACTTTATTATACTCGATGAGGGGACTTTGTTATATTCGTCCCGGGGGCTTTGTTATACTCGATGAGGAACTTTGTTATACTCGATATGGGGACTTTGTTATACTCGACCAGGGGACTTTTTTATACTTGACCAATGGACTTTGTTATACTCAATGAGGGGCCTTTGTTATAATCGATCAGGGGACTTTCTTATACTTGACCAGGGGACTTTGTTATACACGATCAGGGGACTTTTTTATACTCGATCAGGAGACTTTGTTATACTCAACCAGAGGACTATGTTATACTCGATCAGGGGACTTTGTTATACTCAATCAGGGACTTTGTTATACTCGATATGGGGCCTTTGTTATACTCGATGTGGGGGCTTTGTTATACTCCACCAGGGGACTTTGTTATAGTCGACCAGGGGACTTTGTTATACTCGAACAGGGGACTTTGTTATACTCGAGCAGGAGACTTTGTTATACTCGATTAGGCGGCTTTGTTATACTCTATAAGGGGACTTTGTTATACTCGGTAAGGGGAATTTGTTATACTCGATCAGGGGACTTTCTTATACTCGAGCAGGAGGCTGTGTTATACTCGATCAGGGGACTTTGTAATGCTCAATGAGGAAGCCTTGTTATACTCGATGAGGAGACTTTGCTATACTCGACCAGGGGACTTTGTTATACTCGGTCATGGGACTTTGTTATACTCGACCAGGGGACTTTTTTATACTTGACCAATGGACTTTGGTTATACTCGAAGAGGGGCCTTTGTTATACTCGATCTGGGGACTTTGTTATACTCGACCAGGGGACTTTGTTATACTCGACCAGGGGACTTTTTTATACTTGACCAATGGACTTTGTTATACTCAATGAGGGGCCTTTGTTATACTCGATCAGGGGACTTTGTTATACTCGACCAAGGGACTTTGTTATATGCGATCAGGGGACTTTTTTATACTCGATCAGGGACTTTGTTATACTCAACCAGAGGACTATGTTATACTCGATCAGTGGACTTTGTTATACTCGACCAGCGGACTTTGTTATACTCGATCAGGGACTTTGTTATACTCAAGCAGAGGACTTTGGTATAATCGATCAGGGGATATGTTATACTCGATCAGGGGACTTTGTTATGATCGGTTCAGGGGTCTTTGTTATACTCGTCCAATGGGCTTTGTTATACTAGGATCAGGGGACTTTGTTATACTCGATCAGGGGTCTTTGTTATACTCGATTAGAAAACTTTTTTATACGCGACCAGGGGACTTTGTTATACTCCACCAGGGACTTTGTTATTCTCGATCAGGGGATATGTTATATTCGATCAGGGGACTTTGTTATGCTCGGTTCAGGGGGCCTTGTTATACAAGGCTCAGGGGACATTGTTATTCTCGACCAGGGGACTTTGTTATACTCGACCAGCGGCCTTTGTTATACTCGACCAGAGGCCTTTGTTATACTCGGTCTGGGGACTTTGTTATAATCGATCAGGGGACTTTGTTATGCTCGATCTGGGGACTTTGTTATACTCGAGCAGGAGACTTTGTTATACTCGATTAGGTGGCTTTGTTATACTCGATGAGGGAACTTTGTTAAATTGGTGAGGGGGCCTTTGTTATACTCGATTAGGGGCCTTTGTTATACTAGATCAGGGGACTTTGTTATACTCGATGAGGGGCCTTTTTTAGACTCGATCAGGGGCCTTTGTTATACTCGATCAGGGGACTTTGTTATACTCGATCAGGGGACTTTCTTATACTCGAGCAGGGGGCTGTGTTATACTCGATCAGGGGACTTTGTTATACTCGATGAGGAGGCTTTGTTATACTCGATCAGGGGACTTTGCTATACTCGGTTCAGGGGTCTTTGTTATACTCGTCCAGTGGGCTTTGTTTTTCTAGGATTAGGGGACTTTATTATACTCGATCAAAGGACTTTGTCTTACTCAATGAGGGCCCTTTGTTATACTCGACCAGGGGATTATTTATACTTGATCAATGGACTTTGTTATAATCCATGAGGGGCCTTTGTTATACTGCGCCAGGAGACGTTGTTATACGCGATGAGGGGATATGTTATACTCGATCAGGTTCTTTGTTATATTGGACCAGGGGACTTTGTTATACTCGATCAGGGACTTTATTATACTCGATGAGGGGACTTTGTTATATTCGTCCCGGGGGCTTTGTTATACTCGATGAGGAGCCTTTGTTATACTCGATATGGGGACTTTGTTATACTCGACCAGGGGACTTTTTTATACTTGACCAATGGACTTTGTTATACTCAATGAGGGGCCTATGTTATACTCGATCAGGGGACTTTCTTATACTTGACCAGGGGACTTTGTTATACACGATCAGGGGACTTTTTTATACTCGATCAGGAGACTTTGTTATACTCAACCAGAGGACTATGTTATACTCGATCAGGGGACTTTGTTATACTCGAACAGGGGACTTTGTTATACTCGAGCAGGAGACTTTGTTATACTCGATTAGGCGGCTTTGTTATACTCTATAAGGGGACTTTGTTATACTCGGTAAGGGGAATTTGTTATACTCGATCAGGGGACTTTCTTATACTCGAGCAGGAGGCTGTGTTATACTCGATCAGGGGACTTTGTAATGCTCAATGAGGAAGCCTCGTTATACTCGATGAGGAGACTTTGCTATACTCGACCAGGGGACTTTGTTATACTCGGTCATGGGACTTTGTTATACTCGACCAGGGGACTTTTTTATACTTGACCAATGGACTTTGGTTATACTCGAAGAGGGGCCTTTGTTATACTCGATCTGGGGACTTTGTTATACTCGACCAGGGGACTTTGTTATACTCGACCAGGGGACTTTTTTATACTTGACCAATGGACTTTGTTATACTCAATGAGGGGCCTTTGTTATACTCGATCAGGGGACTTTGTTATACTCGACCAAGGGACTTTGTTATATGCGATCAGGGGACTTTTTTATACTCGATCAGGGACTTTGTTATACTCAACCAGAGGACTATGTTATACTCGATCAGTGGACTTTGTTATACTCAATCAGGGGCTTTTGTTATACTCGATCAGGGGACTTTGTTATACTCGACCAGCGGACTTTGTTATACTCGATCAGGGACTTTGTTATACTCGAGCAGAGGACTTTGGTATATTCGATCAGGGGATATGTTATACTCGATCAGGGGACTTTGTTATGATCGGTTCAGGGGTCTTTGTTATACTCGTCCAATGGGCTTTGTTATACTAGGATCAGGGGACTTTGTTATACTTGATCAGGGGTCTTTGTTATACTCGATTAGAAAACTTTGTTATACTCGACCAGGGGACTTTGTTATACTCCACCAGGGACTTTGTTATACTCGATCAGGGGATATGTTATATTCGATCAGGGGACTTTGTTATGCTCAGTTCAGGGGGCCTTGTTATACAAGGCTCAGGGGACATTGTTATTCTCGACCAGGGGACTTTGTTATACTCGACCAGCGGCCTTTGTTATACTCGACGAGAGGCCTTTGTTATACTCGGTCTGGGGACTTTGTTATAATCGATCAGGGGACTTTGTTATGCTCGATCTGGGGACTTTGTTATACTGGGCCTGGAGACTTTGTTATACTCGATCAGGGGACTTTGTTATACTCAATCAGGGGACTTTGTTATACTCAATCAGGGGACTTTGTTATACTCGATATGGGGGCTTTGTTATACGGGGCCAGGGGACTTTTTTATACTCGATCAGGGGACTTTGTTTTACACGACCAGGGGACTTTTGTTATACTCGATCAGGGGCCTTTGTTATAACCGATCACCGGACTTTGTTATACTCGATAAGGGGTCTTTGTAATACTCGATAAGGGGAATTTGTTATACTCGATAAGGGGACTTTGTTAGACTCGGACAGGGGACTTTGTTATACTCGGCCAGGGGTCTTTGTTATACTCGATTAGGCGGCTTAGTTATACTCGTTGAGGTGACTTTGTTATACTCGATGAGGGGCCTTTCTTATACTCGATCAATGGCCTTTGTTATACTATATAAGGGGACTTTGTTATACTCGGTTCAGGGGTCTTTGTTATACCCGTCCAGTGGGCTTTGTTATACTAGGATCAGGGGACCTTGTTATACTCGATGAAGGGACTTTGCCTTACTCGATGAGGGCCCTTTGTTATACTCGACCAGGGGACTTTGTTATAATCGATCATGGGACTTTATTATGTTCGATATGGGGACTTTGTTATACTCGATCAAGGAATTTGTTATACTCGACAAGGGGACTTTTTTATACTTGTCCAGGGGGCTTTGTTATACTCGATCAGGGGACTTTGTTATACTCGATCAGGGACTTTGTTATACTCGATCAGGGGACTTTGTTATACTTGTCCAGGGGGCTTTGTTATACTCGATCAGGGGACTTTGTTATACTCGATCAAGGACTTTGTTATACTCGACAAGGGGACTTTTTTATACTTGACCAATGGACTTTGTTATACTCGATGAGGGGCCTTTGTTATACTCGATCTGGGGACTTTGTTATACTCGACCAAGGGACTGTTTTATACTTGACCAATGGACTTTGTTATACTCGACCAGGGGACTTTGTTATAATCGATCAGGGGACTTTGTTATGCTCGATCTGGGGACTTTGTTATACTGCGCCAGGAGACGTTGTTATACTCGATGAGGGGATATGTTATACTCGATCAGGGTCTTTGTTATATTGGACCAGGGGACTTTGTTATACTCGATCAGGGCCTTTGTTATACTCGATTAGGGGACTTTGTTATACTTGTCCAGGGGGCTTTGTTATACTCGATCAGGGGACTTTGTTATACTCGACCAGGGGCCTTTGTTATACTCGATCACCGGATTTTGTTAGACTCGAACAGGGGACTTTGTTTTACTCGACTAGGGTACTTTGTTATCCTCGATTAGGCGGCTTTGTTATACTCGATCAGGGAACTTTGTTATACTCGATGAGTGGCCTTTGTTATACTTGTTCAGGGGCCTTTGTTATACTAGATCAAGGGACTTTGTTATACTCGATGAGGGGCCTTTTTTGGACTCGATCAGGGGCCTTTGTTATACTCGATCAGAGGACTTTGTTATACTCGAACAGCGGACTTTCTTATACTCGAGCAGGGGGCAGTGTTATACTCGATCAGGGGACTTTCTTATACTCGATGTGGAGGCATTTTTTATACTCGATGAGGGGACTTTGCTATACTCGACCAGGGGACTTTGTTATACTCGACAGGGGACTTTGTTATACTCGACCAGGGGACCTTTTTATACTTGACCAATGGACTTTGTTATACTCGATGAGGGGCCTTTGTTATACTCGATCTGGGGACTTTGTTATACTCGATCAGGGGACTTTGTTATACTCCATCAGGGGACTTTTTTATACTCGACCAAAGGACTTTGTTATACTCGATCAGGGGACTTTGTTATACTCGACCAGGGGACTTTTTTATACTTGACCAATGGACTTTGTTATACTCAATGAGGGGCCTTTGTTATACTCGACCAGGGGACTTTGTTATACTCGACCAGGGGACTTTGTTATATGCGATCAGAGGACTTTTTTATACTCGACAAGGTGACTTTTTTTTAATTAATCAGGGGACATTGTCATACTCGATCAGTGGACTTTCCTATATTTGACCAATGGACTTTGCTATACTCGATGAGGGGCTTTTATTATACTCGATCAGGGGACTTTGTTATGCTCGGTTCAGGGGTCTTTGTTATACTCGTCCATTGGGCTTTGTTATACTAGGATCAGGGGACTTTGTTATACTCGATCAGGGGACTTTGTCTTACTCGATGATGGCCCTTTGTTATACTCCACAAGGGGACTTTGTTATAATCGATCAGGGGACTTTGTTATGCTCCATCTGGGGACTTTGTTATACTGCGCCAGGAGACGTTGTTATCCTTGATGAGGGGATATGTTATACTCGATCAGGGGGCTTTGTTATGCTCGATCTAGGGACTTTCTTATAGTGGGTCAGGAAACGTTGTTATACTCGATCAGGGGGTATGTTATACTCGATCAGGGGACTTTGTTATACTGGACCAGGGGACTTTGTTATACTCGTCCAGGGGGCTTTGTTATATTACGATCAGCGGACTTTGTTAGTCTCGACAAGGGGACTTTGTTATACTCGACCAGAGGCCTTTGTTATACTGGGCCTGGATTCTTTGTTATACTCGATCAGGGGATATGTTATAGTCGATCAGGGGACTTTTTTATACTTGACCAGAGGACTTTGTTATACTCGATCAGAGGATATGTTATACTCGATCAGTGGACTTTGTTATACTCGATTAGGGGCCTTTGTTATACTCGATGAGGGGGCTTTGTTATACTCGACCAGCGGACTTTGTTATACTCGATCAGGGAACTTTGTTATACTCAACCAGGGGACTTTTTTTAAATTAATTAGGGGACTTTGTCATACTCGATCAGGGGAATTTTATTATACGCGATCAGGGGATATGTTATACTCGATCAGGGGACTTTGTTATACTCAACCAGAGGACTTTGTTATACTCGATCAGGGGACTTTGTTATACTCAATCATGGGACTTTGTTATACTCGATGAGGGGTTTTGGTTATCCTCGATCAGGGGACTTTGTTATACTCGACCAGGGGACTTTCTTATACTCGATCAGGGGACTTTGTTATACTCGACCAGGGGAATTTGTTATACTCGATCAGGGGACTTTGTTATGCTCGTCTAGGGGGCTTTTTTATACACGATCAGGGGACTGTGTAATACTCGATCAGGGGACTTTGTCCTACTCGATCAGGGCCCTTTGCTATACTCGACCTGGGAACTTTGTTATAATTGATCAGGGGACTTTGTTATACTGGACCAGGGGACTTTTTTATACCCGATGAGGGGGCTTTGTTATACTCGATCAGGGGACTTTGGTTATACTCGATCAGGGGACTTTGTTATACTCGACCAGTGGCCTTTGTTATACTCGATCAGGGGACTTTTTTATACTCGATAGGAGGAATTTGTTATACTCGATCAGGGGACTTTGTATTACTCGATCAGGGCCCTTTGCTATACTCAACCAGGGGACTTTGTTATAATCGATCAGGGGACTTTGCTATGCTCGATATGGGGCCATTGTTATACTTGGCCAGGGGACTTTTTTTACTCGATCACGGGACTTTGTTATACTAGTATCAGGGAACTTTGTTATTCTCGACCAGGGGACTTTGTTATACTCGGTCAGGGACTTTGTTATAATCAATCAGGGGACTTTGTTATGCTCGATCTGGGGACTTTGTTATACTGGGCCAGGAAACTGTGTTATACTCGATCAGGGGATATGTTATACTCGATCAGGGGACTTTGTTATACTGGACCAGGGAACTTTGTTATACTCGATCAGGGGACTTTGTTATACTCGATCAGGGGACTTTGTTATACTCGTCCAGGAGGCTTTGTTGTACTCGATCAGGGGACTTTCTTATACTCGATCAGGGGACTTGTCTTACTCGATCAGGGCCCTTTGCTATAATCGATCACCGGACTTTGTTATACTCGATAAGGGGTCTTTGTTATACTCGATATGGGGACTTTGTTATACCGGGCCAAGGGACTTTTTTATACTCGATCAGGGGACTTTGTTATACACGATCAGGGAACTTTTGTTATACTCGATCAGGGGCCTTTGTTATACTCGATCACCGGACTTTGTTATACTCGATAAGGGGTCTTTGTAATACTCGATAAGGGGAATTTGCTATACTCGATAAGGGGACTTTGTTAGACTCGAACAGGGGACTTTGTTATACTCGACCAGGGGACTTTGTTATACTCGATTAGGCGGCTTAGTTATACTCGATCAGGTGACTTTGTTATACTCGATGAGGGGCCTTTCTTATACTCGATCAGGGGCCTTTGTTATACTAGATAAGGGGACTTTGTTATACTCGGTTCAGGGGTCTTTGTTATACTCGTCCAGTGGGCTTTGTTATACTTGGATCAGGTGACTTTGTTATGCTCGATGAGGGGCCTTTCTTATACTCGATCAGGGGCCTTTGTTATACTAGATAAGGGGACTTTGTTATACTCGGTTCAGGGGTCTTTGTTATACTCGTCCAGTGGGCTTTGTTATACTTGGATCAGGGGACTTTGTTATACTCGATCAAGGGACTTTGTCTTACTCGATGAAGGCCCTTTGTTATACTCGACCAGGGGACATTGTTATAATCGATCAGGGGACATTGTTTTGTTCGATCTGGGGACTTTGTTATACTGCGCCAGGAGACGTTGTTATACTCGATGAGGGGATATATTATACTCGATCAGGGTCTTTGTTATATTGGACCAGGGGACTTTGTTATACTCGATCAGGGGACTTTGTTATACTCGTCCACGGGGCTTTGTTATACTCGATCAGGGGACTTTGTTATACTCGATCAAGGACTTTGTTATACTCGACAAGGGGACTTTTTTATACTTGACCAATGGACTTTGTTATACTCGATGAGGGGCCTTTGTTATACTCGATCTGGGGACTTTGTTATACTCGATCAGGGGACTTTTTTATACTTGACCAATGGACTTTGTTATACTTGACCAGGGGACTTTGTTATAATCGATCAGAGGACTTTGTTTTGTTCGATCTGGGGACTTTGTTATACTGCGCCAGGAGACGTTGTTATACTCGATGAGGGGATATGATATACTCGTCCAGGGTCTTTGTTATATTGGTCCAGGGAACTTTGTTGTACTCGATCAGGGACTTTGTTATACTCGATCAGGGGACTTTGTTATACTCGTCCATGGGGCTTTGTTATGCTCGATCTAGGGACTTTGTTATACTGGGTCAGGAAACGTTGTTATACTCGATCAGGGGATATGTTATACTCGATCAGGGGACTTTGTTATACTGGACCAGGGGACTTTGTTATACTCGTCCAGGGGGCTTTGTTATATTAGGATCAGGGGACTTTGTTATTATCGACCAGGGGACTTTGTTATACTCGACCAGAGGCCTTTCTTATACTCGGTCGGGTGAGTTTGTTATAATCGATAAGGGGACTTTGTTATGCTCGATCTGGGGACTTTGTTATACTGGGCCTGGAGACTTTGTTATACTCGATCAGGGGATATGTTATACTCGATCAGGGGACTTTTTTATACTTGACCAGAGGACTTTGTTATACTCGATCAGGGGATATGTTATACTCGATCAGTGGACTTTGTTATACTCGATTACGGGCATTTGTTATACTCGATGAGGGGGCTTTGTTATACTCGACCAGGAGACTTTGTTATACTCGATGAGGGAACTTTGTTATACTCAACCAGGGGACTTTTTTAAAATTAATCATGGGACTTTGTCATACTCGATCAGGGGAATTTTGTTATACACGATCAGGGGATATGTTATACTCGATCAGGGGACCTTGTTATACTCAACAAGAGGACTTTGTTATACTCGATAAAGGGACTTTGTTATACTCAATCAGGGGACTTTGTTATGCTCGATTAGGGGCCTTTGTTATACTCGATGAGGGGGCTTTGTTATACTCGACAAGGGGACTTTGTTATACTCGATCAGTGAACTTTGTTATACTCAACCAGGGGACTTTTTTACAATTAATCAGGGACTTTGTCATACTCGAACCGGGGGAATTTTGTTATACGCGATCAGGGGATATGTTATACTCGATCAGGGGACTTTGTTATACTCAATCATGGGACTTTGTTATACTCGATGAGGGGTTTTGGTTATCCTCGATCAGGGGACTTTGTTATACTCGACCAGGGGACTTTGTTATACTCGATCAGGGGACTTTGTTATACTCGACAAGAGGGCTTTTTTATACTCGATCAGGGGATATGTTATACTCGATGAGGGGATTTTCTATACTTGATTAGGGGACTTTGTTATACTCGATCAGGGGAATTTTGTTATACTCGATTAGAGGACTTTGTTATACTCGACCAGGAGCCTTTGTTATACTCGATAAGAAAACTTTGTTTTACTCGACCAAGGGACTTTGTTATACTCGATCAAGGGACTTTTGTTATACTCAATCAGGGGACTTAGTTATACTCGTCCAGGGTCCTTTGTTATACTCGATCAGGGGACTTTGTTATACTGGACCAGGGGACTTTTTTATACCCGATCAGGGGACTTTGTTATACTCGATCAGGGGACTTCTGTTATCCTCGATCAGGGGACTTTGTTATACTCGACCAGGGGCCTTTGTTATACTCTATGAGGGGCCTTTCTAATACTCGATCAGGGGCCTTTGTTATCTTAGATCAGGGGACTTTGTTATACTCGGTTCAGGGTTCTTTGTTATACTCGTCCAGTGGGCTTTGTTATACTAGGATCAGGGGACTTTGTTATACTCGATCAGGGGACTTTGTCTTACTCGATCAGAGGACTTTGTTATACTCGACCAGGGGCCTTTGTTATACTCGATCAGGGGACTTTTTTATACTCGATAAGAGGAATTTGTTATACTCGATCAGGGGACTTTGTCTTACTCGATCAGGGCCCTTTGCTATACTCAACCAGGGGACTTTGTTATAATCGATCAGGGGACTTTGCTATGCTTGATATGGGGACTTTGTTATACTTGGCCAGGGGACTTTTTTTACTCGATCAGGGGACTTTGTTAAACTAGTATCAGGGAACTTTGTTATTCTCGACCAGGGGACTTTGTTATACTCGGTCAGGGACTTTCTTATTATCAATCAGGGGACTTTGTTATGCTCGATCTGGGGACTTTGTTATACTGGGCCAGGAGACTGTGTTATACTCGATCAGGGGATAAGTTAAACTCAATCAGGGGACTTTGTTATACTGGACCAGGGAACTTTGTTATACTCGATCAGGGGAGTTTGTTATACTCGATCAGGGGACTTTGTTATTCTCGTCCAGGGGGCTTTGTTGTACTCGATCAGGGGACTTTGTTATACTCGATCAGGGGACTTGTCTTACTCGATCAGGGCCCTTTGCTATACTCGATCACCGGACTTTGTTATACTCGATAAGGGGTCTTTGTTATACTCGATATGGGGACTTTGTTATACCGGGCCAGGGGACTTTTTTATACTCGATCAGGGGACTTTGTTATACACGATCAGGGAACTTTTGTTATACTCGATCAGGGGCCTTTGTTATACTCGATCACCGGACTTTGTTATACTCGATAAGGGGTCTTTGTAATACTCGATAAGGGGATTTTGCTATACTCGATAAGGGGACTTTGTTAGACTCGAACAGGGGACTTTGTTATACTCGACCAGGGGACTTTGTTATACTCGATTAGGCGGCTTAGTTATACTCGATCAGGTGACTTTGTTATACTCGATGAGGGGCCTTTCTTATACTCGATCAGGGGCCTTTGTTATACTAGATAAGGGAACTTTGTTATACTCGGATCAGGGGTCTTTGTTATACTCGTCCAGTGGGCTTTGTTATACTAGGATCAGGGGACTTTGTTATACTCGATCAAGGGACTTTGTCTTACTCGATGAGGGCCCTTTGTTATACTCGACCAGGGGACATTGTTATAATTGATCAGGGGACTTTGTTTTGTTCGATCTGGGGACTTTGTTATACTACGCCAGGAGACGTTGTTATATTCGATGAGGGGATATGTTATACTCGATCAGGGTCTTTGTTAGATTGGACCAGGGGACTTTGTTATGCTCGATCAGGGGACTTTGTTATACTCGTCCACTGGGCTTTGTTATACTCGATCAGGGGACTTTGTTATACTCGATCAAGGACTTTGTTATACTCGACAAGGGGACTTTTTTATACTTGACATTGGACTTTGTTATACTCGATGAGGGGCCTTTGTTATAC
>NW_024740851.1:5000-6062 GCF_018991925.1 Homarus americanus | reverse complement strand
GGGAGGGTTGGTGGGGGGTGAGGGGGAGGGAGGGACCGACCGACCATCTGTTACCGTGTGAAGAATATTTTTTTTTTTTATTAACTGAAGATATTTGTTTTAGCTCATAAAATTCATACAAATTACCGGGTCAGAATATAATTTTCATTGCTGGAATTCTTACAATTTGGTGATCATTTTGAATATATACATCATAGATTTTGCATTAGACATACAAATTTTAGATATAATGTTTACTCTCAGTAAATATGTTATCTTTTGTGCAACATATATGACATTTATATTCAAAATATTCCTGGTCTTACAAGGAATCCAGCAATGCCAATTGTATTATCCTAACTTTAGTTTGAGGTATTATTTATTAAAATTTAGTGGTTTTCCCCCTAAAATTTCTCAGAGAGGGAAGAGCCAGCAGTGTAGTGTGAGAAGAGGGGGAGGGAGTTGAGTCCATTATTTGAATGGACATTAACTTGGCGACTGTATTTCTCTATTTCTCTTAAGTATTAATTGTGTGCATGTACCATCATAAAATTAAGATGTTATTTTTACTAGAACATAGGTATTGTGTCGGAAAAAGTGGAGTTTGGGGGTCGGGCCAGTTTCTATTGGAATTAATCCCATATGTTCTGTTGTTCACTTAGCGCGGTTTTTACTTAACACGGTACCCTGTGGGTTTTATTGACCGCGTTAAGCGGGGTACTACTGTACTATACAAACCCATAATAATGGCTCCTAAAGTAGATAAACTTCTTTGTGTGAAGAGAAAGAAGAACACGTTGAAATTGAGTGACAAACTTGAAATAATTAAGAAACTAGAACGTGGTGTGAGCAATACTGTTCTAATGGAAACATACGACATTGGAAAGTCTACAATTTATGATATTAAAAAGGCAAAGAATAAAATTTTAGAATTCACAGCTTTATCTTTAAAACTGCTTGTTTTAATAAATGAAGCATGCTATATTTGCTAATGAATAAACTATCAAAATGTACCTGTTCATCTCTTCTTTATTTCTCCTGAAATTTGAATTTTAAAAGTACTGCCTGAGAATCCCGAAAATC
>NW_024740851.1:0-2500 GCF_018991925.1 Homarus americanus | reverse complement strand
TATATATATATATATATATATATATATATATATATATATATATATATATATATATATATATATATATATATATATATATATATATATATATATATATATATATATATATATATAAAAAATCAACGACCTCACCAGCAAGGAATCGAACCCTCGACCTACTGGGTGTGACTAGGGAACGCTTACCGGCTAGGCCACAAGGACACTAAAAGCAGTTCTAGACTCTGTTATATTTCACACAAAGCCTGTTCAACGAGCTGATGGCGCCGTGAACCTCAATGGGAAACTGCCCGTGCCTCTTATGTGGTGTCAGTAGCATTTTACCGAATCCAGCTGGTATGAAACGCGAGGTACATATATATACTTCATTTTTAGTCCATATAACACGCGGACTTTGAACATATAATCACACCCAGTAGGTCGAGGGTTCGATTCCTTGCTGGTGAGGTCGTTGATTATATATATATATATATATATATATATATATATATATATATATATATATATATATATATATATATATACAGTGACCCCTCGTTTAACGAACGTCTCGGTTAACGAAATTTCGGTTAACAAACTGCCTTCCATAAGGATCTTCAATTCGGTTAACGAACAAAAATTCGGTTAACGAATTTCTTACGAACCGACCTCAACATGTTTTCGCTTGCACTGGCCGGGCAACCAGCTTTAGTATCAGTCCGCCAATACATTAATCGGTTCTAGGGCTTAAATTCCTAACTATTTTAGCAAATATCAAGAAGTTTATACTATTCAATAATTTTAAAAGTTTAATATTCAATTTTTTAGTCATTTTAACAATTATTGAACATAATTGAAGGTAAAGTGACTAGTTTAAAGCGCAGCATCCAGCCTCTTAACACAGCAAACAGGCGTTAGTCTCTCTGTTTTCACTGGAGGTAACATCTTGCTTGAGACTCTTCAACTAAATGCTTTTTTCTGTGTTTCCAAGCAAATTATTGGTCATTTTGAAATATATTTTACATATTGACAATATATAATGCAGTACAGTGTTGATTTAAAGAAAATAATCTTGAAATACACCAAGAGAACTAAAAATTTATGGGTGAAATGGTGCCATGGGGTGACTTCTCTTCCACCCCAATGCCTTCTCTTCTTCCTTCTCCTCCACCCCCATTGTAATTCCCATCATCATCATCATCATCCAGGAGCCTTCTACATACACACCTCAAAGTAAGTGAACTTTTTTACCATTTTTGTTGAATTTAGGAAATTTTTGGTGAGCTGGAACCAATTACCCAAAAACCCATTGAAACAATGGTTTCGGTTAACGAACTTTTTCGGTTAACGAATCTAATTTCTGGAACGGATTGAGTTCGTTAACGAGGGTCACTTGTATATATATATATTATATATATATATATATATATATATATATATATATATATATATATATATATATATATATATATATATATATATATATATATATATATATATATATATATATATATATATATATATATATATATATATATATATATATATATATATATACAGTATTACCCCGCTTAACGCGCTTTCACTTAACGCGTTTTCGCATATACGCGGTGCCTTGCCAAAGCTGAACTTTCACTTAACGCGGATTTTTGGATTTTTCCACAGCAACGGATTTTTCCACAGCAACGCGGTGAGTGTCCGGCTCGAGAGCTATTTTTAGATTCGCACCACCCCCCACCCGCCACCCTGCCTGACTGCCTGTTTTAGCTCATAAAATTCATACAAATTACCCAGCCAGAATATAATTTACATTGCTGGAATTCTTATAATTTGGTGATCATTTTGAATATAAACAACATATATTTTGCATTAAACATACAATTTTTAGATAAAAATATTTCTCTAGGTAACTATGTTATCTTTTGTCCAAAATATATGACATTTATATTCAAAATATTCCTGGTCTTACAAGGAATCCAGCAATGTCAATTATATTATCCTAACTTTAGTTTGAGGTATTATTTATTAAAATTTAGTGGTTATCCCACACATCTCCTTGGGATGGTGGGTGGGGGGGAGGGACGGACCGACCGACCATCTGTTACCCAGTGAAGAATTATTTTTTTTTTTATTAACTGAAGATATTTGTTTTAGCTCATAAAATTCATACAAATTACCCGGTCAGAATATAATTTACATTGCTGGAATTCTTATAATTTGGTGATCATTTTGAATATAAACAACATATATTTTGCATTAAACATACAATTTTTAGATAAAAATTGTTCTCTAGGTAATTATGTTATCTTTTGTCCAAAATATATGACATTTATATTCAAAATATTCCTGGTCTTACAAGGAATCCAGCAATGTCAATTATATTATCCTAACTTTAATCCGAGGTATTATTTAATATTAAATGTTAAAAACTCTTGAATGGAGGATTGGTGGGGGGGTGGGGGGAGGGTTGGGACTGACCACGCGGTTGGAAGAGGGGGGGAAGGCAAGGTGGGGTACTTTGATT
>NW_024740850.1:0-13814 GCF_018991925.1 Homarus americanus | reverse complement strand
TACAACCAATTTTCACTTCTTGATCACCTTGTTTTATGATTAATTAGTGTTTTAAAAATGGATTATATAACTTGAAATATGTGATACAACATATCGAATTAAATGCTTATGAAAGAACCAACAGGTAACATCAATATTTCCGTTACAATCGAAGTGCTACTGAGAAATAATAAAATTTTGCAATTACCAACCTGGCGAAGATAATGAAGAGGATGAGGAAGACTATCTGGAGAAGAAAGGCCAGGTAGCCATGTATGTGTGAAAGTTTGAACATAGCGGCGTGTGTCAGGAGCCCCCTAGAGTGAGTCCTTATTCTCCACTGCTCCAAACTCAAATGTAGTGGCGTGGCGACCCCGAGTCCTCAAGCTCCCTTTGCAACCCGATCTACGTCAACAGGGTAGGATAGTGCATCCATAACTTTTCGGTCGTTTTTTTTTCTTCTGTGTTACGATCAAGGTCTACGGAGGTTCCAAGCACTGCGAACGAACAATCGTGTAAGAAAAAAGGTAGGGTAGGCAACTCCCCCTCTACAGCCAATGGGAGGCTGTATTTCTCCTCATGGCGCTACTCCACCAGGACGATTCTCTTCTCTTATTGGTTGCGTCCTAAGCTGGGGTCACTCCTGCCGCTGTGGCCAATCAGATTGCAACGCTGGGAAAGTTCCTTGTCGCATCTCCTCCAGCTCTGCAAACTTCGAAGAACAAATTTCCTTTTGCAGCAATACATTCAAAATGATTGTATTGCCAGCAAATTTATTAGAAATATATATCATAATAAAGGAAGCTGTCACTTGTGAACAAGCGGACGTATTATAAATACTTAGATGGTACTTTGATAACTTGGTCATTACCATAATCTTGGGAGCTGGTTGCTGACTAGTCGAGAATGCCGGTCACGAGCAGGCTTTACACACCTGACACATAAAGACAAACTTGGCACTACACACACCTCCAGGATCTTCACAGTAGTCGTAAATACATCAAGAAGAGGGTGTAGTGGATCGCCTGACACAAGGCTGTCACACTCCTCAGGTGTACGCGATATAGTGTAACTAGGAGAAACGCTTCAACCCCTTCATACATCTTAAGTAACGAATGAAACTTTTCACGTCGTTTACAAAAGTTGTCTGTTGCAGGGACTAATTAGAATCGGTGAACGATGCTAAATAACCTGGGCAGCTGAAGCACCTAATACATAATTAACTGCTCATATCTCCCCCACCCCAAAGTTGCTTGAAAAATTTTATGAACAGTTTCTGATAAAAAAGATTCCATTGGTAAATCAGACGTACCCAGTCAGACACCCGTGCAGCCATTAATTAGTTGCAATAATCACAACAGAAAAATCAAGAAAAAAAAAAGATACTTTTTAATCTGATAAACGTTGCTGATGCAGTTCATTTCAGTAATTGTTTATAAAATACAAAGAAGCACAGTGATCAGTAACTCATCTTCCCGTCTGTCAGTTATCCAGACTAAAGCCTCACCCAATGTTTGATAAGACCATAAGGATGATATTACTTTAATAGCTCACACGTTAACTAGTGATAGTTTACCGGTAATCCAGCGGTCAAATAAGTCTCGATAATCATTGTTTAAGATCACGTGAAGATTAGGAACCCCGGCTTATTTCACCTGATGATTACAAACACCCTAATTCTAAATGGGGGGGGGGGGTTAGGTTAGGTTAGGTTTGCATTGGTGTGTCTAATCACTAAGTAAAATAAGCTGGGGTTCCTAATCTTCATGAGCGTTATTGTTAATTGCAATAAAATTTTATTTCTTACTGGTAGTTTCACCTCTAAGAACTGATCAACCTCATATTCATAAACAAAGTAAATTCATTCGGGCAGGTTAATCTGTATGTAAATAGTCTTATTGAACGTAATGGAGAACTTCGTTATATAGTCACTGAAACACAGAGATTCAATAATTCATTAGTGTACGAATTATATGTAATAAACCTAAAAGAGAAAACTTAACAAATGGAAAGCTGAACAATATAACTTTAATTTAGGAGAGAGATGGCAATAGTTCATGACATCTAGTTGCAATGATAAACAAAGGAATGACTGGCAAATATATATATATAATTATGTTACTGTATTGATAACTAAGCCACCGTCACTATGGTATTGACATGTGGATAATAATCTCGCTGGGTGGTTGTTGACACGACACAAGGAGAACTGGTTAGTGAAAGTGAACTCGCTATACTTAAACCTGACTGGAAATATAATCAAAAGAACAGAGAGCATGTTTTTCAAATACATATTCATAATAATCATATAATAAACTCAGTACCGTCCCATTTTCTGTAACAAGATGTTCTTTAGGAGTTATTTTTCATCTATGGTTATTGTTGTAGTCAGAATCCTTGTCCTTTTCCGTTACAATGGTTGGGTAGGTTAGGTTAGCTTAGGTTAAGCCTGACGACCCGTATGGATTAAGTACTGTACAAGGAAGCATCCCTGATACACTATGGTGGGTGTTTATACACATACCAGCGTTTGATCATATGGTCTTATACTGTCTCCCTGGTGATAATTAAAAGCTGTTGACGAGGACAGTAGGCTACATTTTTTTTTTCATTCCTATATCAACTCGGATAAAAACGCTGTGAAATTATTCTTTAAGATAACAATGGTGACCCAAGATGCAACTCGTAGCTCCTTTGGAGAAAAAAAATGAAGTCGAAAACAAAAGCGAACATCAGCTGCCCCCATTACCTTTAGGCTTATCAAGTGGCAGACCGCATACAGCCAACGACTTCACCGAACACCTCGATACTGACGACAATTATAAATATACCTTTGAGGGAATATTTTGAATATGGTAAAGAGTAATGGTAGTCTACCATGGCTGGGAGAGAGGGAGGGGGGAGGAAGGGATGACGGAAAGAAGAGAAGGGGTGTTAGGGAGCCAGGGAAAGAAAGAAGGGAAGACGGGGGAAGAAATGCGAGAAGGAAAGGGCCTTAATGAGAGAGGGAAGTACAGGTGGCTGGTGGAGTGCGTATAGTGTGAGTAGCATACGCTTAACCGTAACATCCTTCATCAACACAACCCGAGAATAACAATAAGGGTCACTAAGCCAATAAGCCTAGCTGGTCACCTACCTCGTCGTGTTCTAGGTGTATAAAGGAACACATTCTTACCTTAAAATTCACTTATTATCTCTATCTTTATGTTATATCTTTACATTCAAGAGCTTAATTATTACTCAATGAGAGGGGCCTCCACAAAGAGGCTGCCCATGGGCCTCCACAGGTCTAAATCCGGCACTGAGTACACACAGTACTTGTTCATATTCTCAGTTTACACGCACAGTATACCATGTGAATCTTTAATCTCCACATACAATACACTCATAGTGCTTCATATTTGTTTGTTTTTTATCAAACTCTTAAGTGGGGCAAATTTATATCCCTCCCCCTACAGGAATTGCTTAGCTTATACTACAGGTAGTCACGGGGCGACTTAATTGAAGTTTATAAACAACTCAGAGGGCATTACTCAGTCGAGGGTTCATACCTGGAGTTGGAGGACGTGCCCCACTAGCCTAGCAGGGCGGGTGGTCACAGCTTATGGTTGAAGAAGCCACAAGTTCGAAAAATTGTCAAGGCAAACTTTTTCTGAGTTTGTAAACTCTTGGCACACTCTGCCAGAGAGTGTGACAGCACCGAGAGTGAGCTCCTTTAAGACCAGACTTGACCAACACTGGCGCAGGTGCAGATACATTCTGGAGCCAGTTTTTGCCCAGTACTTGCCAATGAAGACATGCAGCTTGTCTAGCATTGAGAATCCGTTTGGTGGGGTTCTTGGCCAGCCAGATATTTGCCTTAGCCCAGCCAGCCATTCACCTCAGCCAGCTAGCCATTCACCTCAGCCAGCCAGCCGTTCACTTCAGCTAATCAGCCGTAAACCTCAAGCCAGCCTCAGAGAGCCAAACAATCTAAAAAAAATAACAAACCCTTCCCCGCATCCACACACTCTCCCTCCCATCCACCCACCCTTCCTCCCACCCACCCCCTCCTCCCATCCACACACCCTACCTCCAACCACACACCCTTCCTCCCATCTACACACCCTAGAAAGAAAAATAAATTAATATTTGATGATTTTGATATTCTTCATGAGCAAAGAGCGAGTCATCAGTCGAAAATTAACTCACGTCTCACGGCCTAAAACTCCAAATAATAATAATAATAATATTTATAATAATAATAATATTTATAATAATAATAATTGTAATAATAATAATAATATTTATAATAATAATAATTGTAATAATAATAAAAATATTAATGGAAGTATTACGCTTATGCTAACCGTGGAAGCCAACTGCTTGTTTGGTTGTGGACTAGTTTAGTGACGTAAGAGCGGATCGTTGACGAAGCTTCGAAACTCATGACTACCTTTCGTTAATAATTATCAGTTTTATTTTAACTAATGGTGGATAGAAGTGATTTAAGAAAATTAATGAGATTATAGATGACGGACCAATCGTGTATGGTGTTCTTTCCGCCGGCCAGTCGATTATTTTCATATGAATCAATAAAGCGAACCAATGAATTAAGGAATCGAAGCACCTCGGGTTCGCCACTCTCCAGTGATCATAAGAGGTACGGCAGAGGTGGAGGCTTCATGTGTGTGTGTGTGTGGTCATACGGTATTTGATCGCTATTTCCATGTTTTACGTTTGCTGTTTGTGGATTACCTCGTGTTTGTGGCGTCGTGAGGACTTCCAGGCCTCTACATTGTGGTTATTAGCAGTTGAGTAAAGGTAAGGTGATAACAAGTTGTGTACTGTGGGGTCCAGGGAGGAGGAGGCGGTAGTGTAGCTCTCCGCCGTGTGTACAGGAGTTGTGGATGCCGTGGCTCGGACAGAAAATGCTGTTATTAAGATGGCTATTAACCAAAGTTAGCATATGGATAGACATATAATACTCCTATTAAGATGGCTATTAACCTAAGCTAATATGTGGATATATGAATAAAATCCTAGAATTAGTATCGGTACATTGTTGTTGCAGTGCGGGGTACTTATCCACCTGTACTGGGACCTTGATTTTCTATGAATTTATTGAGTAAAAATCATACATACATACATACTGTACATACATACATACATACATACATACATGAGGGTTATCGGCCTGGTTATGTCATGTTAAACACCTTGTTCAGTTGAAGTTTTTGTTAGGGTAAGAGTGGTAGGTATCGTCACCGGGGCCCATATACTGCTATTGCTGAAGTAAATTATGTAATGGGATCACTAACCAACATTTCCAATATAATTATTTGCCCTTGATAGTGTAAATACCTAGCGCGTCACTTGGATCACTTCAATTCAATTTCAATTGTTTATTCCTTGATAGAAGAAGCGGGATCCTAGTGCTGTCACTAGGTGCCCCTGTACAATAACACCAGAAGCATCTGGCAAGTGTCACAAGTATATACAGTATAAATATTATAAAGGGGCTTGCAAAAGCCTAAGGAAGGAAGGATATTCCTTTAACACATAATCAATGTTATTTACATAATATGTGGCCAGTATGGGGAGGATCATCGTTTCTCCGTCAGGGGGTCGTGGAGTGGTGGTCCAGCAGGCGTCACGGAAGCGTTGTGTGTGGCGACATCTTAGGGGGTAGTGGATAAGGGTGCGGCTGTCGGGTCTTCTGCATAATGCACAAGAGCGTTGCTCAGGGGATGCGGGGATACCAATCTCCCAAGCAAAGTCATACTCAATGATGATACGGGCAGCAATCACGTCCCTTTTCCGCGACCCTTTCCCATCATACGAGAGGTCAAGAAACTTACGGAGGACATCGTACCAGGTGGGCGGGGAGTCCAGGGGGATGGCTGCTTCCCGAGCTTCTCTCTGTTTGCGGCGAATTTGGGTCCTAAGCTGTAAAAGTGTTCGAGAAACAACGTAGTCAGGTGTGGCCTTGTTGCAGCCAGTCTTGGCAAGGCCATCTGCTGCCTCATTCCTCAAGATACCGACATGACTGGGTATCCATAGGAATGTCACAGGACGACCTGCATACTGAAGTGTTGATGTTAACCCTCGTATTCGGAGGATGAGGTCCTTATTTTCCCCTGATCCAAATGCGATCCCGTTGAGAGCAGACCTGGAATTGCAGACAGACAAGCAAGGGGCAGAAACCATCTGCTTCTTCCTCGGCGAGAAGGGCAGCAAGGAGGGCTATTAGTTCCGCCTGAGTGGAGGATGCCCCGTCAGAAACTCCGAGAGACAGTTTGATAGGCTCAGGGGCATCAGGACGGGAGATGTAGACACCAGCCCCGGCCCGACCTGTAGCGGGGTCAACAGAACCATCAGTGTAGAGGACGACCCTACCTGGGGACCAGTGGGCGATCCTGGAGAGGTGGTATTTGCAGAGAATAACAGGGTTCACGTGGGATTTCGGGAGCGGCCCACCGAGAGCAATCACTTCGGGTTGAAAATCCAGCCAGGGAGAAGGAGACGAACCAAAATCACTACACTATCATCACAATCACTTCAATTGTGTCTTATAAAACTAACCCACATTATAGAAATATTGCCCAGGCGTTTAGTATCTTAACCACGGCTCATAGGGTAGTTAACGTGGGTAATGTAATTATATAAACATAATGTTTGTAGCCCACATTAATATAAGTATTACGGTCTGTCTGACGGGCTAATACATTATTATAATGTACCATCCATTTCTATATTTATCATTTTTTTAAGTTGTTGTTCAGGTTTTAATCACCAGTAATTAGATATTTATAATAATGTACATATGAGGATAAATATTGAAAAATACGAGGGTGGAAATCACATGTACTTTTAATATTTACCAACACAGGTCATACAGAATATCAATACCCTGTCCAATGGCCTCCCTTTTATATAGCCCTCTGGAGCCTTCTTGGGACTGAGACACAAGGTTATATAGGTGGTCGGTTCCTCACAAACTGCTCACACTCGTCCTGGGTGTGTAGGAGGAGTCGGGACCAGTGTTTAGCTTGTCTTCAGGTTCTCACGCGTTCACTATCTGGGTCCAAATGGTCTCTGTAGGGTTGAGGTCTGGGTAGCACTCACAAACAGTCATAGTAATCTCTTAACACAAGCAATGGCCCTATACAATATTGTATTTGTGATATTCAATGTTTCAATAAAAATACAACATTATTATTCTATTGGGTAAAGGAAAAGTTGTATTGATTAACTGAAAGAAACTTATTGAATATGGACCTGGAGATTTAGATGGCCAGTCCAAAAGGTCAATTTCATTCGACCTTTCCTCTGACCAGCATTTCATCTCTCGTGCCGTGTGAACTAGGCAGTTATCAAAGAAGTGAACAATATTCATCAAACATAATTCGTTAACATTTATATCATGAATTGGCGCCTTCATATAGGTGAAAATGCGCGACTTGGAAAAACAAAATAGGCGAGTGTGGAGCAACTTTTCTAGACTATTATAAATTGCAAATTAAAATATGTATGCCCTTTTTGACCCGATTTAATGTTGACACTGGTGTATATACTATTCAACACAGTATGGTGGCTCACTGGCAAGGTACCAGTTGTGGATGATGGAGGCCTCGGGTTCGACTGCCAGATGGATTGACATCGTGTTGAACTGGACGAGGCAGAGACAGGATTTTGAATGGTTCGTAAGTAAAATTTATGCTTTACCAGTGATGTTGGGGCTGGTGCAATGGAATTACTCTACTATAGAGAAAGAAGCTGTGGCTTTGCTTATGGCACTGGAAAAGTTTAACATATATCTTGGCAACACCTACCAGAGAATTGTAGTTTACAGTGACCATAATTTACTACAGTTCAGAAGTCGAATGAAAAACAAAAATCAGAGACTTAATAGAAGGTGATTAACTCTGCAGGGAAGGACTTGGTATGTTGTGTAGGAGTGAGGGAAGGACTTGGTATGTTGTGTAGGAGTGAGGGAAGGACTTGGTATGTTGTGTAGGAGTGAGGGAAGGCCTTGCAGTATTGTGTAGGAGTAAGGGAAGGACTTGATATGTTGTGCAGGAGTGAGGGAACGACTTGGTATGTTGTGTGGGAGTAGGGGATGGACTTGATACGTTGTGTAGGAATGAGAGAAGGACTTGGAATGTTGTGTAGGAGTGAGGGATGGACTTGTAGTATTGTGTAGGAGTGAGGGATGGACTTGTAGTATTGTGTAGTAGTGAGGGAAGAACTTGCAGGGTTGTGTAGGAGTGAGGGAAGGACTTTGTATGTTGTGTAGGAGTGAGGGATGGACTTGGTATGTTTTGTAGGAGTGAGGGATGGACAGGTATGTTGTGTAGGGTGAGGGAAGGACTTGGTATGTTGTGTAGGAGTGAGGGAAGCACTTGGTATGTTGTGTAGGAGTGAGGGAAGGACTTGGTATGTTGTGTAGGGGTGAGGGAAGGACTTGGTATGTTGTGTAAGAGTGAGGGATGGACTTGGTATGTTTTGTAGGAGTGAGGGGTGGATTTGTAGTAATGTGTAGGAGTGAGGGATGGACTTGTAGTATTGTGTAGGAGTGAGGGAAGGACTTGGTGTGTTGTGTAGCAGTGAAGGATGGACTTGGTGTGTTGTGTAGGAGTGAGGGAAGGACTTGGTATGTTGTGTAGGAGTGAGGGAAGGACTTGGTATGTTGTGTAGGAGTGAGGGAAGGACTTGGTATGTTGTGTAGGAGTGAGGGAAGGACTTGGTATGTTGTGTAGGAGTGAGGGAAGGACTTGGTATGTTGTGTGGGAGTGAGGGAAGGACTTGGTATGTTGTGTGGGAGTGAGGGAAGGACTTGGTATGTTGTGTAAGAGCTAGGGATGGACTTGGTATGTTGTGTGGGAGTGAGGGTATTTCGTAGCAAATGCTCTATCTCATTCAGCAGAGTGAAAATACAACACAAGAGTTTTATCTTTGGGGAGGGAGTTTTATAAGGCACTGAATATATTTGATTGAGAGGTAATTACACTGCTTCTTCAGTTGGTAGGACTATATTTTATATATGTTCCTGTATGTAAACATTGTCTACTATGTTATGTATATTTATTTATAATAAGTATGTAATAAGTAAATCAGCTTAACGTTGTGCATGTGTTAGGTAAAATAGTATGGTAATTGGCGGCATGGTATCCACATTGTGTGGGTCACGGCAAGTGTAGGGTGGTAGACGAGCCTGGCTGGTGATAGTGTGTGGCGCAAGTGTGGTACAATTGGTCTGGACTCAGGATATATTTATATGGAGATAAGTGGTGTATACTTTTGTTCTTTTCTAGTGTATGGTGAGGCTGAGGTTCGTGTTTGGGTTAATTTAGGCTGTGATCATCTGTAATGTACTTAAATTGTTCCTTTACTTGACCTTTGTTTGTGGTCTCTTAACTTTATAATGCTAAGTTATGCATTTCATGATTCATCTTCAACATGATACCTAATTATTGAGTTACTCTGAGGGTTATCATTGAGAACCTGGTGGAGATAATATAAGAGTCATTATAGTGTGTACCCTGCTTGTTGTTGTGACCACTCGTGTGACTTGTGACTTGACTAGTGGTAAATTCTTGATAAAGAGGAGTGCTGGCATAACAGTATGAGGAAACAGTGATTTTAATTCTTGTCGCCCTGCAATATATACAAAAAAATTATTTTTGGTTAATAAAATTTTAATTTCACAGGTATTAACAGAAAATACTACTCCAGGGAGGATGAGGACCATAACTTGGTGTACAGATGACGAGGCAACATCAAGATGGACAAGAGAAACGATCAAGAGTACAGTAAAGGATGAACATTCTCTAAATAACTCAGTCTACCAAACATGACAGGAAGTTGTATTGTATATATGTAAGTGTTGGTTAAATACGTCCACATAAATACTAAAACAGATTATAACAGTGTGTTGAAATCTTATCTACTGACTACTGTAGAGATACTGTAGCACTGTATGAGTGAGGAAAGAACAAGCAATATTATGTAAGAGTGAGGGAAGGACATGCGGTGATGTGTAGGAGTGAGGGAAGGACTTGTAGTGTGGTGTAGGAGTGAGGGAAGGACTTCAAGTGTGGTGTAGGAGTGAGGGAAGGACTTCAAGTGTGGTATAGGAGTGAGGGAAGGACTTGTAGTGCGGTGTAGGAGTGAGGGAAGGACTTCAATTGTGGTGTAGGAGTGAGGGAAGGACTTCAAGTGTGGTGTAGGAGTGAGGGAAGGACTTGTTGTGCGGTGTATGAGTGAGGGAAGGACTTGTAGTGTTGTGTATGAGTGAGGGAAGGACTTGTATAGGAGGGACCATATAGACTTGTGGCGTTGCGAAGATTATAACTTCTAATACACTGTTGTAATCTTTTATGTGGATTTCTAACTAGACAGTCAGGAAGTATTTTGTTCAACTTAATTATTTTGGACTTTAGTTTCATCTTTATTTGCAAAACTAAATATTTTATTCTTCCTGGCAGTGAAATACAAGATGTTAGTTTATGATTTTACTGTAAAATTAAGTAAGTATTACAGCTTTACAACTTACTTGTAACCAATGAGCATTTCCTGTGGGCAAACTTTTGAAATTGTAAAAAAAAAAGATTGTATTTGTTGTAAATGTTCTGAGGCAGTATGTCACTCCTGGGGGCTATGTGAGGCCCCCAGGGCTTATATGCCGCCGCCACGGACTGTTTGGCTAATTAGGGTTGTGTGGCGATCATAGGTGGTTGTATAATGGATTTAAGGACTATGTAAGGTTGTCAGGGGTAGTCTGATCCAACCAGAGGCTGTTTGTGGCTATATTGTGAATATCAACTTGGAGATGTGTGAGGCTCTTAGAGAGCTACTGTACTTGTGACTGAGGGGGTTAATTGATGCTCCTCATGTCTGTGTACAGAAAAGGATGAATATATCCAAAATAAGTCAGTCTACCCGACATGACAGGAAGTTGTATTGTGTATAATATTTACTGTTGGTTCGACAAGTCCTTATAAATGCTAAAATAGATTATAACGGCGTATTGAAAGTTTATCTACTGATTACTGTAGGACTGAGGGAAGGACTTCAGTATTGTGTAGTATTGAGGGAAGGACTTGTAGTGTTGTGTAGGACCTAGGGAAGGACATGTAGTGATGTTCGTAAATGAGGGAAGGACTTGCTGACCTAATGAATGAGAGGAGGACTTACTGACCTAATTAGTGAAAGGAGGACTTACTGACCTACTGAGGAGTGAGAGGAGGATTTGCAGTGTTTTATAGGAGTGAGGGAAGGACTCACTGTGATGTGTAGAAGTGAGTGAAGGACTCGCTGTGATGTGTAGGAGTGAGGGAAGGACTCACTTTTGATGTGTAGGAGTGAGTGAAGGTCTCGCTGTGATGTGTAGGAGTGAGTGAAGGTCTCGCTGTGATGTGTAGGTGTGAGGGAAGGACTCACTTTTGATGTGTAGGAGTGAGTGAAAGTCTCGCTGTGATGTGTAGGAGTGAGGGAAGGACTCGCTTTGATGTGTAGGAGTGAGGGAAGGACTCACTGAGGTGTAGGAGTGAGGGAAGGACTCACTGTGATGTGTAGGAGTGAGGGGAGGACTCCCTGTGAGGTGTAGGGATGAGGGAAGGACTCACTGTGAAGTGTAGGAGTGAGGGAAGGACTGACTGAGGTGTAGGAGTGAGGGAAGGACTGACTGTGAGGTGTAAAGTGAAGGGCTTCTGTCTCACCAATGAGGCAGACTACTGGTGATGACGTCATTGCTCTTGTGGTCTGTTCCACCATTGACGTAGATTACTAGTGGTGACGTCACTGCTGTGGTCCACCAATGGAATGCCTAAGGTGACTTCAGCTCACTTCAAAACTTAAAATGCAGAGAACTTGTGACATAATGTTACAAGCAAGTTGTAATGGTTTAATAAGAACTGAAAATTACAGTAAATTCTTAAACTAGCAACTTTTAATCCAGTGCCAGCAAGAGTAAAACAGTTCGTTATACAAAATAAGTCAACAATGTCATAACATTGTTGAAGTTACGATATTTTGTATAGTAGTTTCATCGTCATTTGTATAACACAATGTTTTACTCTAGCTGGCACAGCACTGAAATAAAAAATGCCGGTTTAAGAATTTACCTTAATTATCATTGTTATTTATTACGTGTTCACAACTTACTTTGTAACCAATGAATTTGTCCTCTGGCCAAAATTTTGTAATTATATTTTGTTTTTGTTTTTCAAATGTTATACATATTAAAAATTAATTACAAGGCAGTGTGTCTTCAAGGGGATAAGTGATGTTTGTGGCAACTTGGGGATGTGTGAGGCTCTTAAGAGCTATCTGTGTCTCTGAGGAGGCTGATTGATTCTCCCCTAAGATCTACATGATGCTTCTAGGGGGCTTATAAGTAGGTAGTTGTGTACAGCTAGTAAGGGCTATGTGATGACACTAAAGGCTGTCTGTCACTGCTAGGGACAGTGATGCTGCCAAGGGCTGGGTGCCGAGGCTTGTCTGAGCCCCCTACTATAGAGATAGGCGAGACACGTCGACCAAGGTACACTGGTAGCCTTGCATGATCAAGGTTGGGTCGCTTTTATGGGACCCTGTGTACACAGGCTGTAGTACCATAACGGCAACCTAACCTAGCAGTAACGTGGTGTCAATTACAATAAATATTTGTATAGTAACTTAATGTGTCGTATAAATGAAAAAAAAATACTTCTTTTTCTTTCTTTATAGTAATCCTAATAAAAAAGTTGAAAACAAAAGGGTTCCAAAGGCAAAATGAAAAGAGCCAATTATAATACTTCCCGAAAAGTAGAAAATCTACGTCACCGATAAGTAGATACTTACGATCTTTTGAGAATCCGAATTTACGATCTTTTTAATTGTAAGTTCGAACTTGTTATTTTTCTCTTGAGTTCGAACTTAGAATATTTCTTATTCTCAAAAGATCGGAAGTATCTACTTTTCGGGAAAGTAGATTATCGACTTTTCTGGGAAGTAAATTATCGAATTTTGGGCAAATATTACCTAATTTTGCGAAGTAGATTATCATAGAAAACGGGAAATTTGTATCATAGAAAATGGGAAATATCTACTTTCCGGGAAAGTTGGTTATCTACTTTCCCGAAAAGTAGATTTTTTTTCTACTTTTCGGGAAAGTAGATTATCGACTTTTCTGGGAAGTAAATTATCGAATTTGGGGGAAATATTACCTAATTTTGCGAAGTAGATTATCATAGAAAACGGGAAATTTGTATCATAGAAAATGGGAAATATCTACTTTCCGGGAAAGTTGGTTATCTACTTTCCCGAAAAGTAGATTTTTTTCTACTTTTCGGGAAAGTAGATTATGGACTTTTCTGGGAAGTAAATTATCGAATTTTGGGGAAATATTACCTAATTTTGCGAAGTAGATTATCATAGAAAACGGGAAATTTGTATCATAGAAAATGGGAAATATCTACTTCCGGGAAAGTTGGTTATCTACTTTCTCGAAAAGTAGATTTTTTTCTACTTTTCGGGAAAGTAGATTATCGACTTTTCTGGGGAGTAAATTATCGAATTTTGGGGAAATATTACCTAATTTTGCGAAGTAGATTACCATAGAAAACGGGAAATTTGTATCATAGAAAATGGGAAATATCTACTTTCCGGGAAAGTTGGTTATCTACTTTCCCGAAAAGTAGATTTTTTTTTCTACTTTTCGGGAAAGTAGATTATCGACTTTTCTGGGAAGTAAATTATCGAATTTTGGGCAAATATTACCTAATTTTGCGAAGTAGATTATCATAGAAAACGGGAAATTTGTATCATAGAAAATGGGAAATATCTACTTTCCGGGAAAGTTGGTTATCTAC
>NW_024740849.1:0-4062 GCF_018991925.1 Homarus americanus | reverse complement strand
GAGGGAGGTGTAGGTCCAGCATCAGGGTGAACAAGACCACACAGGAGGGAGGGTGTAGGTCCAGCATCAGGGTGAACAAGACCAAACAGGAGAGAGGGTGTAGGTCCAGCATCAGGGAGAACAAGACACAGGAAGGAGGGGGTGTAGGTCCAGCATCAGGGAGAACAAGACACAGGAGAGAGGGTGTAGGTCCAGCAGGAGGGAGAACAAGACACAGGAGGGAGGGTGTAGGTCCAGCATCAGGGAGAACAAGACACAGGAGGGAGGGTGTAGGTCCAGCATCAGGGTGAACAAGACCACACAGGAGGGAGGGTGTAGGTCCAGCATCAGGGTGAACAAGACACAGGAGGGAGGGTGTAGGTCAAGCATCAGGGTGAACAAGACACAGGAGGGAGGGTGTAGGTCAAGCATCAGGGAGAACAAGACACAGGAGGGAGGGTGTAGGTCCAGCAGGAGGGAGAACAAGACACAGGAGGGAGGGTGTAGTTCCAGCATCAGGGTGAACAAGACACAGGAGGGAGGGTGTAGTTCCAGCATCAGGGTGAACAAGACCACACAGGAGGGAGGGTGTAGGTCCAGCATCAGGGAGAACAAGACACAGGAGGGAGGGTGTAGGTCCAGCATCAGGGAGAACAAGACACAGGAGGGAGGGTGTAGGTCCAGCATCAGGGTGAACAAGACACAGGAGAGAGGGTGTAGGTCCAGCAGGAGGGTGAACAAGACCACACAGGAGGGAGGGTGTAGGTCCAGCATCAGGGTGAACAAGGCACAGGAGGGAGGGTGTAGGTCCAGCATCAGGGTGAACAAGACACAGGAGGGAGGGTGTAGGTCCAGCATCAGGGTGAACAAGACCACACAGGAGGGAGGGTGTAGGTCCAGCATCAGGGTGAACAAGACCACACAGGAGGGAGGGTGTAGGTCCAGCATCAGGGTGAACAAGACCACACAGGAGGGAGGGTGTAGGTCCAGCATCAGGGAGAACAAGACCACACAGGAGGGAGGGTGTAGGTCTAGCATCAGGGAGAACAAGACGACACAGGAGGGAGGGCGTAGGTCCAGCATCAGGGTGAACAAGGCGACACAGGACGGAGGGTGTAGGTCCAGCATCAGGGTGAACAAGACACAGGAGGGAGGGTGTAGGTCCAGCAGGAGGGAGAACAAGACCACACAGGAGGGAGGGTGTAGGTCCAGCATCAGGGTGAACAAGACGACACAGGAGGGAGGGTGTAGGTCCAGCATCAGGGAGAACAAGACGACACAGGAGGGAGGTGTAGGTCAACATCAGGGTGAACAAGACACAGGAGGGAGGTGTAGGTCCAGCATCAGGGAGAACAAAGACCACACAGGAGGGAGGGTGTGGAGTCCAGCATCAGGGGTGAACAAGACCACACAGGGGAGGGAGGGTGTGGGTCCAGCATCAGGGAGAACAAGACTTGACACAGGGAGAGGGAGGGTGTAGGTCCAGCAGGAGGAGAACAAGACCACACAGGAGGGGAGGGTGTGGGTCCAGCATCAGGGGAGAACACAGGAGGGAGGGTGTAGGTCCAGCATCAGGGTGAACAAGACCACACAAAAGGGAGGGTGTAGGTCCAGCATCAGGGTGAACAAGACCACACAGGAGGGAGGGTGTAGGTCCAGCATCAGGGAGAACAAGACCACACAGGAGGGAGGGTGTAGGTCCAGCATCAGGGAGAACAAGACCACACAGGAGGGAGGGTGTAGGTCCAGCATCAGGGAGAACAAGACCACACAGGAGGGACGGTGTAGGTCCAGCATCAGGGAGAACAAGACCACACAGGAGGGAGGGTGTAGGTCCAGCATCAGGGAGAACAAGACCACACAGGAGGGAGGGTGTAGGTCCAGCAGGAGGGAGAACAAGACAGGGAGGAGGTGTGGTTCCAGCATCAGAGTGGACAGCACAGGAGAGGGAGGGGGTGTGGAGTCAGCATCAGGGGAGACAAGACACACAGAGGGAGGTGTAGGTCCAGCATCAGGGAGAACAAGACACAGGAGGGAGGTGTAGGTCCAGCATCAGGGTGAACAAGACCACAGGAGGGAGGTGTGGAGGTCCAGCATCAGGGAGAACAAGACCAGGGAGGAGGTGGAGTCCAGCATCAGGGTGAACAAAGACCACAGGAGGAGGGAGGGTGTGGAGGTCAGCATCAGGGAGAACAAGACACAGGAGGAGGGAGGTGTGGGTCCAGCATCAGGGGAGAACAAGACACAGGAGGGAGGGTGTAGGTCAGCATCAGGGGTGAACAAGACCACACGGAGAGGGAGGGTGTAGGTCAGCATCAGGGTGAAGCAAGACACAGGAGAGGGAGGTGTAGGTCCAGCATCAGGGGGAAAGGGCACAGGAGGGAGGTGTAGGTCCAGCATCAGGGTAGACAAGACACAGGAGGGAGGGTGTGGGTCCAGCATCAGGGTAGACAAAGACACAGGAGGGAGGTGGGTCCAGCATCAGGGTGAACAAGACCCACAGGAGGGGAGGTGTGGGTCCAGCATCAGGATTAGACAAGACAGGAGGAGGGGTGGAGTCAGCATCAGGAGAACAAGACACAGGAGGGGAGGTGTGGGTCCAGCATCAGGGGAGTGGGTCAAAGACACACAGGAGGGAGGGTGTAGGTCAGCATCAGGGGAGAACAAGACACAGGGAGGTGTGTGGGTCCAGCAGGAGGAGGGAACAAGACACAGGAGGGAGGTGTGGGTCCAGCATCAGGAGAACAAGACACAGGAGGGGGGAGGTGTGGGTCAGCATCAGGGGAAGACAAGACACAGGAGGGGAGGTGTGGGTCTCAGGGTAGACAAGACACAGGAGAGAGGTGTGGGTCCAGCAGGGAGAGGGAACAAGACACAGGAGGAGGATGTGGAGTCCAGCATCAGGGAGAACAAGACACAGGAGGGGAGGTGTGGGTCAGCATCAGGGTGAACAAGACACCTGGGAGGGAGGGTGTGGGTCCAGCATCAGGGAGAACAAGGACACAGGAGGGAGGTGTGGGTCCAGCATCAGGGTGAACAAAGACCACAGGAGGAGGTGTAGGTCAGCACATCAGGGAGGGAACAAGACACAGGGAGGGAGGTGTGGGTCAGCATCAGGGAGGGAACAAGACACCAGGAGGGAGGTGTGGAGTCCAGTGGGGAGGAGAACAAGACACAGGAGGGAGGTGTGGGTCCAGCATCAGGGTAGACAAGACACAGGAGGAGAGGTGTGGGTCCAGCATCAGGGGTGGAACAAGACACAGGAGGTGTAGATCCAGCATCAGGGGAAGACAAGACACAGGAGGGAGGTGTGGGTCCAGCATCAGGGAGAGAACAAGACACAGGAGGGAGGTGTGGGTCAGCATCAGGGGAACAAGACACAGGAGGGAGGTGTGGGTCCAGCATCAGGAGAACAAGACACAGGAGGGAGGTGTAGGTCCAGCATCAGGGTGAAGACAGGAACACAGGAGGAGGGTGGAGTCCAGCATCAGGGAGAACCAAGACACAGGAGGGAGGGTGTAGGTCCAGCATCAGGGTAGACAAGAACCAGCACAGGAGGAGGGAGGGTGTAGGTCAACATCAGGGTGGAACAAGACCACACAGGAGGAAGGTGTGGGTCAGCATCAGGGTAGACAAGACACAGGAGGAGGGGTGTGGAGTCCAGCATCAGGGTAGACAAGACCAACACAGGAGGAGGGTGTAGTCAGCATCAGGGTAGAACAAGACACAGGAGGGAGGTGTAGGTCCAGCATCAGGGAGTGAACAAGACACAGGAGGGAGGTGTGGGTCAGCATCAGGGTGAACAAGACCACACAGGAGGGAGGTGTGGGTCCAGCATGAGGGGTGAACAAGACACAGGAGGGAGGGTGTGGAGTCCAGCATCGGGTGGAACAGACACAGGAGGGAGGTGTGGGTCCAGCATCAGGGGTGAACAAGACGCCTGGGGAGGGAGGGTGTGGTCAAGCATCAGGAGAACCAAGACACAGGAGGAGGTGTGGGTCCAGCATCAGGGTAGACAAGACCACACAGGAGGGGGAGGTGGAGTCAGCATCAGGGTGGACAAGACACGGAGGGAGGTGTAGG
>NW_024740848.1:0-7469 GCF_018991925.1 Homarus americanus | reverse complement strand
ACACTCAGACACCCCCAGGTACGTCGCTGACACTCCCAGATACCTCTGACCCTCCCAAAGACCTCTGACATTCCCAGGTGCACCTCGGCCTCCAGATTGCACCTCAATTGCTCCAGGTACCTTCTCTCACTCCCAAGTGCACGGCCAACCTCCCAGGTACCCACGCCAACCTCCCAGGTACACCTCTGACGGTCCCAGGCTCCACTGACATTCCGTGGTACCTCTGACACTCCAGGTCACATCCGACTTGCTCCCTAATACAGTCTACTTTCTCCCAGGCTCTGTGACACTCCCTGGTACTTCTCCTGACTTGCTGCAGGTACACCTCAGACACTCCCAGGTGCACCTCCGGGCAGCCAGTGCACCTCCAGACACTCCCAGGTGCACCTCAGACACTCAAGGTTCTGCTCTGACCACTCACAGGTGCACCTCTGACACTCCCTAGGCACGTCTGCCTCCCAGGTACCTCAGACACTCCCAGGTACATCGCTGACCTCCCAGGTCCTCCCCAGGTGCCTCTGACACTCCAGGTACACCTCCGACCTCCCAACGTTTTGCCAGGCGTCCCAGGTACACTTCTTACACTCCCAGGTACACCTCAAACAATCACAGGTCTGCGACACTCCCAGGTACACCTCCGACACCTCCCAGGTACACCTCTGACCTCCCAGTACCTCTGACACTCCAGGTTGCACCTCCGACCTCCCAGGTACCTCTGACACTCCCAGGTACACCTCCGTCCCAAGGTACCTCTGATGCTCCCAGGTACATTGAGACTCACCCAGGGACTCACCTGACACTCCTGGTACCTCCGACAGCTCCCAATTTCACCTCCGACACTCCCAGGTACCTTCTTACACTCCCAGGTACACCTCCGACAATCTGGTACACCTCCGACACTCCCAGGTACACCTCCGACACTCCCAGTTGCACCTCTGACCTCCCAGGTACCTCTGACACTCCCAGGTACACCTCTGACACTGGTACACCTCCATTCCCAGGTGCCTCCGATATTCCAAGGCACCTCTGATGCTCCCAGGTACACCTTGAGACTCTGGGGACTCCTGACACTCACTGGTACACCTCTGATAATCCCAGTTACCTCGACACTCCCAGTTACACCCTGACTCCCAGGTACACCTCTGCTCCCAGGTGCACCTCAGTGCTCCCAGGTACCTCTCTGACCTCCCAGGTACACCTCCGTACTCCCAGGTACCTCTGATGCACTCCCAGTACCTCTGACACTCAGGTGCCTCCTGACCTCCCTGGCGCACCTCCGATATTCCCAGGTGCCTCCGATACTCCCAGGTACACCTTTGAGACTCCCAGGTACATCACTGACCTCCCAGGTCACCTCTGACACTCCCAGGCCACACCTCATGTGACCTCCCAGGTGCACCTCCCGACCTCCCCAATGCACCTAAGACAATCCAGGTGCATACTCCCACACTCCCAGGTACACCTCTGACACTCCCACTGCACCTCTGACACTCCCAGGTTTGACCTCCCAGGGACACCTCTGACACTCCCAGGTACCCTTGACCTCCCAGGTACTCCACTGACATTCCCTGGTACCTCTGACACTCCCAGGTACACCGTTGACACTGCCAGGTACACCTCCGACACTCCCAGGTACTCACTGACATTCCTTGGTACCTCTGACACTCCAGGTACGTCTCGACACTCCCAAGTACACTGACTTCCAGGCACCTCTGACACTCCCAAGTACCTCTGACCTCCCCAGGTACACCTCTGACACTCCCAGTTACACCTCTGAGCTCCCAGATGCTCACTGATGTTCCTTTGTGCCTGCTCTTTGCTCCCAGGTGCGTCCGACACTCCCAGATGCCTCTGACCTCCCAGGCACCTCCCAGTGCTCCCCAGTACTGCAGACCTCCCAGGTTGCCTCCGCCTCCAGGTGACACCTCAGCACTCCAGGTGCCCTTCTTACCTCCCAGGTACACCTCAAGCAATCACCTGAGTGCCTCTGGGCTCCCCAAGTACACACTCCGACAATCCCAGGTACTCTAACCTCCCAGGTACACCCAGGCTCTCCCAGGACACTTCTCCACCTCCCAGATACACCTCTGACCTCCCAGGTACACCTCGACATTCCCAGGTACACCTCTGACACTCCAGGTACCTCCGACCTCCCAGGTGCACCTCCCAAGCACTCCCAGACACCTCCTGACCTCCAAGGTGCCTCCTGGCACTCCCAGGCACCTCCGACCTCCCCAAGGCACTCCCCTGACATTCCCTGGTACCTCCTGACCTCCCAGGTGCACGTCCGACCTCCCAGGTGCACCTCCTGACACTCCCAGGTACACCTCCTGACATTCTCAGGTACCTTTGATGCTCCCAGGTACTCCTGACACTCCCAGGTGCATCTCTGGCACTCCCAGGTACACCTCCTGACACTGCCAGGTACCACCTGACAATCCCAGGTACTCCTGTGACACTCCAGGTACCTCCTGCTCCCAGGTACACCTCCGATATTCCCAGGTCACCTCCAATGCCGGTTTTGTTTGAACTCCCAAGGCTACTCTGTGACACTCCCAGGTACACCTCCCAACCTCCCAGGTACCTCTAAGCTCCCAGGTACACCTCTGACACTTCGGTACACCTGACACTGCAGGTATACATCTGACAATCCAGGTACTCTGTGACACTCTGATTACATCTCTGGCACTCCCAGGTACACCTCTGACACTCCCAAGTACACCTCCCTGATCTCCCAGGTACACCTCCTGATGCTCCCAGGGACACCTCTGACCTCCCAGGTGCTCTCTGACCTCCTGTTTCACCTCTGAGACTCAGGTACACCTTGACCTCCCAGGTGCACCTCCGATATTCCCAGGTACCTCCGATACTCCCAGGTACACATTTGAGACTCCCAGATACTTCACTGACACTCCCTGGTATGCCTCATGACATTCCAGGTACCCCTCTGACACTCCCAGGTACACCTCTGTTGTTTCCAGGTACACCTCTGCCACTCCCAGGTCCGCCTCCGACACTCTTAGGTGACACCTCCTGACCTCCCAGGTCACCTCTGTTGGGTACTCACTGACATTCCGTGGTTCACCTCTGACACTCCCAATGCATCTGCTCCCCAGATACCCCACATCTCTGACACTCCCAGGCTACATCTGTGATCTCCCAGGTACACCTCTGACCTCCCAGGCCTCACCTCTGACACTCCGGTACACCTCTGACACTCCCAGTGCATCGCTCCCAGGAACTTCTCACCTCCCAGGTACCTCCGACACTCCCAGGTACACCTCTGACACTCCCAGTTGCACTTCTCAGAATCTAGTTACACCTCAAACACTCCAGGTGCAACTCCGACACTCCCAGGTAAACCTCGATACTCCCTGAATTACACCTCTCACACTCCCAGTACACCTCTGACCTCCCAGGACTCCTGTGACACTCTCAGGTACATCTCAGCACTCCCAGGTACACGGTCCCAGGTACCTCTGTCACTCCCAGGTACACTCTGACACATCCAGTTACACCTCCTGACACTCCCAGGTACTCCACTGACATTCCTTGAACACCTCAGCCTCCCAGGTACACGTCCAACACTCCAGACCTCTGACACTCCAGGTACCATAAACACTCCCAGGTACATCTCAGCACTCCAAGTACCTTCTGACCTCCCAGGTATACCTCCGACACTCCCAGGTACACCTCCGACACTCAGGTACATCTTTATACTCCAGATACCTCGACAATCACAGGTACCTCTGACCTCTGGTACACCTCCGACAATCAGGTACACCTCTGGCCTCCCAGGTACACCCGACACTCCCAGGTACACTTCTCACCTCCCAGGTGCACCTCTGATGCTCCCAGGTACACCTCGGCTCCCAGGCACACCTCTGACCTCCCAGGCACCTCCCGGCCTCCCAGTACACCTCTGACCTCCCAGGCCTGCCTAACACTCCAGGTACACCTCTGACACTCCCAGGTACACCTCTGACCTCCCAGTGCTCCACTGACATTCCTGGTACACCTCTGACATTCCCAGGTACGCCTCTGCCTCCCAGGTACCTCCTGTTATTTCAGGTACACCTCTGACACTCCCAGGTCACCTCCGACACTCACAGGTACCTCTACACACTCCCAGGTACACCTCCTGACAGTCCCAGGTCCACCACTGACATTCCGTGGTTCACCTCTGACCTCCCAGGTACGTCCGCTGCTCCCAGATACACCTCCCCTGACCTCAGGTACATCTCTGACCTCCCAGGTACCTCTGACACTCCCAGGTACCTCTGACACTCCGAGGTACACCTCTGACAGTCCCAGGTGCACCTCACTCCCAGGACACTTCTCACTCCCAGGTCACCTCCGACCTCAGGGTACCTCTGACACTCCCAGTTGCACTTCTCACCTCCTGGTTACACCTCCCGTGCTCCCAGGTACAACTCCGACACTCCCAGGTAAACCTCCGATGCTCCTAGGTACACCTCTCACACTCCCAAAGTACCTCTGACACTCCCAGGTACTCCTGTGACACTCTCAGGTACATCTCTGACACTCCCAGGTACCTCTGAATTCCCAGGTAAACCTCTGACACTCAGGTACACCTCTGACACATGTTACCTCCGACAATCCAGGTACACCTCTGGCCTCCTAGGTACTCTCTGTCCTCCTGATACACCCTAACCTCCCAGGTGCACCTCCCAGGTACACCCCAGACACTGTCAGTTACACCTCGAACAATGCCAGGTACACCTCAGACACTCCAAGGTGCACCTCCGACCTCCCAAGTGCACCTCTGACCTCCTAGGCACGTCTGACCCGGTTACCTCAGGACACTCCCAGGTGCACGCTGACCTCCCCAATACCTCTGACCTCGCGTGCCTCCTGACATTCCCAGGTACACCTCCGACCTCCCAGATACCTCCGACCTCCCAGTGACACTTCTCACACTCCAGGTACACCTCCGACCTCCCAGGTACACTTTGGCACTCCCAGGTACCTCGGCACTCCCAGGTACACTCTGGCACTCCCAGGTGCACCTCTGACCTCCCAGGTACATCTCTGGCCTCCAGGTACACCTCTGACACTCCCAAGTGCACCTCTGACACTCCCTGGTACACCTCCGACACTCCTGTCACCTTCGATATTCCCAGGTACACCTCCGATATTCCAAGGTACACGTCTGATACTCAGGTACTCTTTCAGAGACTCACAGGAACTCCTGACACTCCCTGGTACCTCTGACAATCCCAGGTACACCTTTGACCTCCCAGGTACTCACCTGACATTCCTGGTGCCTCAGGCACTCCCAGGTACCACGTTGACACTGCCAGGTACCTCCGCACTCCCGTACTCCACTGACATTCCTTGTACACCTCTGACCTCAGGTGATCCGACCTCCCAAGTACACCTCTGACACTTCCAGGTACACCTCTGACACTCCCAGGTACACTCACACTCCCAGGTCACCTCGGCCTTCCAGGTACACCTGAGTGCTCCCAGGTACACCTCTGACCTCCCAGGTACACCTCTGACCCCGGTACTCCACTGACATTCCAGTGCACACCTCTGACACTCTCAGGTACGTCCGACCTCCCAGACCTCTGACACTCCCAGGTACACCGCAAACACTCCCAGGTACACCTCTGACACTCCCAAGTACACCTCTGACACTCCCAGGTATGCCTCCGACACTCCCAGGTGCACCTCCGACCTCCCAGTTGCCACTCTTACACTCCCAGTTACCTCCGACAATCCAGGTGCACCTCCTGACACTCCCAGGTACACCCCAGACACTCCCAGGTGCCCTTCTCACTCACAGGTACACCTCTGACACTCCCAGGTACACCTCACAGGCCTCCCAGGTACACCTCCTGACACTCCCAGGTGCACCTCCGACCTCCCAGGTACACCTCTGGCACTCCCAGGTACACCTCTGACACTCCAAGGTACACCTCTGACCTCCCAGGTACACCTCTGACACTACAAGTACTCACTGACATTCCCTGGTACACCTCTGACCTCCCAGGTGCACGTCCGACACTCCCAGGTACACCTCTGACCTCCCAGGTACACCTCTGTCTCAGGTTACACCTTTGATGCTCCCAGGTACTCACTGACCTCAGGTACATCTCTGACCTCCCAGGTACACCTCTGAGCCTGCCAGGTACCTTTGACAATCCCAGGGCCTCCTGTGACACTCCCAGGTACACCTCCGACACTCAGGTACACCTCCGATATTCAGGTACACCTCCGATGCTCCCAGGTACCTTTGAGACTCCCAAGTACTCCTGTGACACTCCCAGGTACATCTCTGACACTCCCAGGTACACCTCCTAAAACTCCCAGGTACACCTCTGACACTTCCAGGTACACCCTGACGCAGGTATACCTCAGACAATCCCAGGTACTCTGTGACCTCCCAGTTACATCTCGGCCTCTCCCAGGTACACCTCTGACACTCCCAAGTACACCTCCGATACTCCCAGGTGCACCTCTGATACTCCCAGGTACACCTCTCACACTCCCAGGACTCCTCTGACCTCCTGTTTCACCTCTGAGACTCCCAGGTACACCTGACCTCCCAGTGCACCTCCGATATTCCCAGGTACACCTCCGATACTCCCAGGTACATTTGAGACTCTCAGATACTTCACTGACCTCCCTGGTATACCTCCTAACATTTCAGGTACGCCTCTGACACTCCCAAGTACACCTCTGTTGTTTCAGGTACACCTCTGACACTCCCAGGTCCGCCTCCGACACTCTTAGGTACACCTCTGGCACTCCCAGGTACACCTCTGACAGTCCAGGTACTCACTGACATTCCGTGGTTCACCTCTGACACTCCCAGGTACACGTCCGACACTCCCAGATACACATCTGACCTCCCAGGTACATCTGACACTCCCAGGTACATCTCTGACACTCCCAGGTACACCTCTGACACTCCAGGTACACCTCTGACCTCCCAGGTACACCTCCGACCTCCCAGGAGCATTCCACCTCCCAGGTACCTCCGACCTCCCAGGTACACCTCTGACCTCCCAGTTACACTTCCAACTCCTGGTTACCTCCGAGCCTCCCAGGTACAATCCGGCCTCCCAGGTAAGCCTCCGATACTCCTGGGTACACCTCTCACACTCCCCAAATTACCTCTGACACTCAGGTATCCTGTGACTCTCAGGTACATCTCTGAGCCTCCCCAGGTACACCTCTGAAATTCCCAGGTACACCTCTGACACTCCCAGGTACACCTCAGACATCCAGTTACACCTCTGCCAGTACTCCACTAACATCAGTACACCTCTGACACTCCCAGGTACACACGTCCGACACTCCCAGATACACCTCCCCAGGCTCCCAGGTACACCTCCGACACTCCCAGGTACACCTCTGACACTCCCGTACCTTCTGACACTCCCAGGATACCTCCAGACCCGTCCCTCATACTCCCAGGTACACCTCCGACAATCCAC
>NW_024740847.1:0-8077 GCF_018991925.1 Homarus americanus | reverse complement strand
AGAGTCCCCTAATCGAGTATAACAAAGGCCCCTCATCGAGTATAACAAAGTCCCTTGATCGAGTATAACAAACACCCATAATCGAGTATAACAAAGCCCCCTGATCGTGTATAAGAAACCCCCTTGATCGAGTATAACAAAGTCCCCTCATCCAGTATAACAAAGGCCCATGATCAAGTATAACAAAGGCCCCTGATCGAGTATAACAAAGCCCCCTGATCGAGTATAACAAAGTCCTTTGATTGAGTATAACAAATAACCCTGCTCGAGTATAAGAAAGTCCCCTGGTCGAGTATAACAAAGACCCCTCATCAAGTATAACAAAGCCTCCTCATCGAGGGTAACAAAGCCCCATTGTCGAGTATAACAAAGTCCCCTGGTCGAGTATAACAAAGTCCCCTGATCGAGTATAACAAATACCCCTCATTGAGTATAACAAAGTCCCCTCACAGAGCCCCTTCATTGAGTATAACAAAGCTCCCTGGTCGAGTATAAGAAAGTACCCTAATCGACTATAACAAAGTCCCCGCATCGAGTATAACAAAGTCCCCTCACAGAGTATAACAAAGGCCCCATATCGAGAAAAACAATGGCCCCTCATCGGGGTTAACAAAGGCCCCTCATCGAGTATATCGAGGTCTCCTGATCGAGTATAACAAAGTCCCCTTATCGAGTATAACAAAGGCCCCTCATCGAGTATAACAAAGCCCCCTGATCGAGTATAACAAAGCCCCCTGATCGAGTATAACAAAGTCCCCAGAACGAGAATAAAAAGGCCCCTCATCGAGTTTAACAAAGGCCCCTAATCGAGTATAACAAAGGCCCCTGATCGAGTATAACAAACCTCCCTGATCGAGTATAACAAAGCCCCCTGATCGAGTATAACAAAGTCCTTTGATTGAGTATAACAAATTCCCCGGCTCGAGTATAACAAAGTCCCCTGATCGAGTAAAACAAAGTCCCCTATCGAGTATAACAAAGTCCCCTAATCGAGTATAACAAAGTTCCCTGGTCGAGTATAACAAAGCCCCCTCATCGAGTATAACAAAGCCCCCTCATCGAGTATAACAAAGCCCCCTTGTCGAGTATAACAAAGTCCCCTGATCGAGTATAACAGAGTCCCCTAATCGAGTATAACAAAGGCCTCTCATCGAGTATAGCAAAGTCCCCTCATCGAGTATAACAAACCCTCCTCATCGAGTATAACAAAGCCCCCTTGTCGAGTATAACAAAGTCCCCTGGTCGAGTATAACAAAGTACCCTAATCGGGTATAACAAAGTCCCCTCATTGAGTATAACAAAGGCCCCTTATCGAGAAAAACAAAGGCCACCTCATCGAGTATAACAAAGTCCCCTGGTTGAGTATAAAGTAGTCACCTGATCGAGTATAACAAAACCCCCTGTTCGAGTGTAACAAAGGCCCTTCATCGAGTATAACATATTCCCCAGATCGAGTAGAACAAAGTCCTCTGATCGAGTATAACAAAGTCCCCTGATCGAGTATAACAAAGTCCTTTGAATGAGTATAACAAAGTCCCCTGGTCGAGTATAACAAAGCCCCCTGATCGAGTATAACAAAGCCTACTCATCGAGTATAACAAAGCCCGATGTTCGAGTATAACAAAGGCCACTAATCGAGTATAAGAAAGTCCCCTGATCGAGTATAGCAGAGTCCCCTGATCGAGTATAACAGAGTCCCCTAATCGAGTATAACAAAGGCCCCTCATCGAGTATAAGAAAGTCCCTTGATCGAGAATAGCAAAGTCCCCTCATCCAGTATAACAGAGGCCCATGATCAAGTATAACAAAGTCCATGATCAAGAGTATAGCAATCCTGATCGAGTATAACAAAGTCCCCTGATCCTAGTATAACAAAGCCCACTGGACGAGTATAACAAAGACACCCCTGTTCGAGAGTATAACAAGTCCTTTGATTAGGAAGGTATAATAAGAATCCCTCATCGGTATAACAAACTCTTACATGATCGAGTATAACAATGTCTGGTCCAAGTATAACAAAGCCACTCTCATCGAGTATAACAAGCCCCCCTTGTCGAGTATAACAAAGTCCCCTGATCGAGTATAACAGAGTCCCCTGATCGAGTATAACAGAGTCCCCTAATCGAGTATAACAAAGGCCCCTCATCGAGTATAACAAAGTCACCTGATCGAGTATAACAAACCCCCATAATCGAGTATAACAAAGCCCCCTGATCGTGTATAAGAAAGCCCCTTGATCGAGTATAACAAAGTCCCCTCATCCAGTATAACAAAGGCCCATGATCAAGTATAACAAAGGCCCCTGATCGAGTATAACAAAGCCCCCTGATCGAGTATAACAAAGTCCTTTGATTGAGTATAACAAATTCCCCTACTCGAGTATAAGAAAGTCCCCTGGTCGAGTATAACAAAGACCCCTCATCGAGTATAACAAAGCCTCCTCATCGAGTGTAACAAAGCCCCATTGTCGAGTATAACAAAGTCCCCTGGTCGAGTATAACAAAGTCCCCTAATCGAGTATAACAAATCCCCCTCATTGAGTATAACAAAGTCCCCTCACAGAGCCCCTTCATGGAGTATAACAAAGCTCCCTGGTCGAGTATAAGAAAGTACCCTAATCGACTATAACAAAGTCCCTTCATCGAGTATAACAAAGTCTCCTCACAGAGTATAACAAAGGCCCCATATCGAGAAAAACAAAGGCCCCTCATCGGGTTTAACAAAGGCCCCTCATCGAGTATATCGAGGTCTCCTGATCGAGTATAACAAAGTCCCCTCATCGAGTATAACAAATCCCCCTCATCGAGTATAAGAAAGTCCCCTGATCAAGTATAACAAAGTCCTTTTATCGAGTATAACAAAGGCCCCTCATCGAGAATAACAAAGGTCCCTGATCGAGTAAAACAAAGCCACCTGATCGAGTATAACAAAGTCATTTGATTGAGTATAACAAATTCCCCTGATCGAGTATAACAAAGTCCCCTGGTCGAGTATAACAAAGCCCCCTGATCGAGTATAACAAAGCCCCCTGATCGAGTATAACAAAGTCCCCAGAACGAGAATAAAAAGGCCCCTGCTCGAGTTTAACAAAGGCCCCTAATCGAGTATAACAAAGTCCCCTCATCGAGTATAACAAATCCCCCTCATTGAGTATGACAAAGTCCCCTCACAGAGCCCCTGGTTGAGTATAAGAAAGTACCCTAATCGACTATAACAAAGTCCCCTCATCGAGTATAACAAAGTCCCCCTCACAGAGTATAACAAAGGCCCCATATCGAGAAAAACAAAGGCCCTTCATCGGGTTTAACAAAGGCCCCTCATCGAGGTTATCGAGGTCTCCTGATCGAGTATAACAAAGTCACCTCATCGAGTATAACAAAGCCCCCTCATCGAGTATAAGAAAGTCCCCTGATCGAGTATAACAAAGTCCCCTTATCGAGTATAACAAAGCCCCTCATCGAGTATAACAAAGGTCCCTAATCGAGTAAAACAAAAACCCCTGATCGAGTATAACAAAGTCATTTGATTGAGTATAACAAATTCCCCTGATCGAGTATAACAAAGTCCCCTGATCGAGTAAAACAAAGTCCCCTGATCGAGTATAACAAAGCCCCCTGATCGAGTATAACAAAGCCCCCTGATCGAGTATAACAAAGTCCCCAGAACGAGAATAAAAAAGGCTCCTGATCGAGTTTAACAAACGCCCCTAATCGAGTATAACAAAGGCCCCTGATCGAGTATAACAAACCTCCCTGATCGATTATAACAAAGCCCCCTGATCGAGTATAACAAAGTCCTTTGATTGAGTATAACAAATTCCCCTGCTCGAGTATAACAAAGTCCCCTGATCGAGTAAGACAAAGTCCCCTTATCGAGTATAACAAAGTCCCCTAATCGAGTATAACAAAATTCCCTCATCGAGTATAACAAAGCCCCCTCATCGAGTATAACAAAGCCCCCTTGTCGAGTATAACAAAGTCCCCTGATCGAGTATAACAGAGTCCCCTAATCGAGTATAACAAAGGCCTCTCATCGAGTATAGCAAAGTCCCCTCATCGAGTATAACAAACCCTCCTCATCGAGTATAACAAAGCCCCCTTGTCGAGTATAACAAAGTCCCCTGGTCGAGTATAACAAAGTACCCTAATCGGGTATAACAAAGTCCCCTCATTGAGTATAACAAAGGCCCCTTATCGAGAAAAACAAAGGCCACCTCATCGAGTATAACAAAGTCCCCTGGTTGAGTATAAAGTAGTCACCTGATCGAGTATAACAAAACCCCCTGTTCGAGTGTAACAAAGGCCCTTCATCGAGTATAACATATTCCCCAGATCGAGTAGAACAAAGTCCTCTGATCGAGTATAACAAAGTCCCCTGATCGAGTATAACAAAGTCCTTTGAATGAGTATAACAAAGTCCCCTGGTCGAGTATAACAAAGCCCCCTGATCGAGTATAACAAAGCCTACTCATCGAGTATAACAAAGCCCGATGTTCGAGTATAACAAAGGCCACTAATCGAGTATAACAAAGTTCCCTGATCGAGTATAGCAGAGTCCCCTGATCGAGTATAACGGAGTCCCCTAATCGAGTATAACAAAGGCCCCTCATCGAGTATAACAAAGTCCCCAGATCGAGTATAACAAACCCCCCTGATCGAGTATAACAAAGCCCCCTGATCGAGTATAAGAAAGTCCCTTGATCGAGTATAGCAAAGTCCCCTCATCCAGTATAACAAAGGCCCATGATCAAGTATAACAAAGGCCCCTGATCGAGTATAACAAAGACACCTGTTCGAGTATAACAAAGTCCTTTGATTAAGTATAACAAAGTCCCCTCATCGAGTATAACAAACTCCCATGATCGAGTATAACAATGTCCCCTGGTCAAGTATAACAAAGCCCTCTCATCGAGTATAACAAAGCCCCCTTGTCGAGTATAACAAAGACCCCTGATCGAGTATAACAGAGTCCCCTGATCGAGTATAACAGAGTCCCCTAATCGAGTATAACAAAGGCCCCTCATCGAGTATAACAAAGTCCCCTGATCGAGTATAACAAACCCCCATAATCGAGTATAACAAAGCCCCCTGATCGTGTATAAGAAAGCCCCTTGATCGAGTATAACAAAGTCCCCTCATCCAGTATAACAAAGGCCCATGATCAAGTATAACAAAGGCCCCTGATCGAGTATAACAAAGCCCTTTGATTGAGTATAACAAATTCTCCTACTCGAGTATAAGAAAGTCCCCTGGTCGAGTATAACAAAGACCCCTCATCGAGTATAACAAAGCCTCCTCATCGAGTGTAACAAAGCCCCATTGTCGAGTATAACAAAGTCCCCTGGTCGAGTATAACAAAGTCCCTGATGGAGTATAACAAATCCCCTCATTGATTATAACAAGGTCCCTCACAGAGCCCCTTCTTGCGGAGTATAACAAAGCCCCTGGTCGAGTATAAGAAAGTAATCTTAATCGACTATAACAAAGTCCCTCATCGAGTATAACAAAGTTCCTCACAGAGTATAACAGCGTCCCATATCGAGAAAAAACAAAGGCCCTCATCGGGTTTAACAAAGCGCCCTCATCGAGTATATCGAGGTCTCCTGATCGAGTATAACAAAGTCCCTCATCGAGTATAACAAATCTCATCGAAAGTATAAGAAAGTCCCCTGACTAAGTATAACAAAGTCCTTTTTATCGAGTATAACAAAGGCCTCATCGAGTATAACAAAGGTCCCTGATCGAGTAAAACAAAGCCACCTGATCGAGTATAACAAAGTCATTTGATTGAGTATAACAAATTCCCCTGATCGAGTATAACAAAGTCCCCTGGTCGAGTATAACAAAGCCCCCTGATCGAGTATAACAAAGTCCCCAGAACGAGAATAAAAAGGCCCCTGCTCGAGTTTAACAAAGGCCCCTAATCGAGTATAACAAAGTCCCCTGATCGAGTATAACAAATCCCCCTCATTGAGTATGACAAAGTCCCCTCACAGAGCCCCTGGTTGAATATAAGAAAGTACCCTAATCGACTATAACAAAGTCCCCGCATCGAGTATAACAAAGTCCCCCTCACAGAGTATAACAAAGGCCCCATATCGAGAAAAACAAAGGCCCTTCATCGGGTTTAACAAAGGCCCCTCATCGAGGTTATCGAGGTCTCCTGATCGAGTATAACAAAGTCCCCTCATCGAGTATAACAAAGCCCCCTCATCGAGTATAAGAAAGTCCCCTGATCGAGTATAACAAAGTCCCCTTATCGAGTATAACAAAGCCCCTCATCGAGTATAACAAAGGTCCCTAATCGAGTAAAACAAAAACCCCTGATCGAGTATAACAAAGTCATTTGATTGAGTATAACAAATTCCCCTGATCGAGTATAACAAAGTCCCCTGATCGAGTAAAACAAAGTCCCCTGGTCGAGTATAACAGCCCCTGATCGAGTATAAAGCCCCTGATCGAGTATAAATAAAGTCCTCTGAACGAGAATAAAAAAGGCCCCTTGATCGAGTTTAACAAAGGCCCCTAATCGAGTATAAATAAAGCGTCTCTGATCGAGTATAACAAACCTCCTGATCGAGTATAACAAAGCCCTCTGATCGAGTATAACAAAGGTCTTTGATTGAGTATAACAAATTCCCTGCTCGAGTATAACAAAGTTCCTGATCGAGCAAAACAAAGTCCCCCATCGAGTATAATAAAGTCCCCAATCGAGTATATAACAAAGTTCCCTGGTCGAGTATAACAAAGCACCTCATCGAGTATAACAAAGCGCCCTCATCAGAGTATAACAAAGCCCCCTTTGTCGAGTATAACAAAGTCCCCTGATCGAGTATAACAGAGTCCCTGATTGAGTATAACAGAGTCCCTAATCGAGTATAACAAAGGACTCTTTAATGAGTATAGCAAAGTCCCCTGATCGAGTATAACAAACCTCCTCATCGAGTATAACAAGCTCTTGATTGAGTATATAAGAAAGCCCTGATCGAGTATAAAAAGTCCTCATCCAGTATAACAGCCAATGACTTCAAGTATAACAAAGTCCTTGACTGATTATTATAAATAAAGTCCCTGATCGAGTATAAGTAACAAAGCCCCTCATCGAGTATAACAAAGCCCCCTTGTCGAGTATAACAAAGTCCCCTGGTCGAGTATAACAAAGTACCCTAATCGGGTATAACAAAGTCCCCTCATTGAGTATAACAAAGGCCCCTTATCGAGAAAAACAAAGGCCACCTCATCGAGTATAACAAAGTCCCCTGGTTGAGTATAAAGTAGTCACCTGATCGAGTATAACAAAACCCCCTGTTCGAGTGTAACAAAGGCCCTTCGTCGAGTATAACATATTCCCCAGATCGAGTAAAACAAAGTCCTCTGATCGAGTATAACAAAGTCCCCTGATCGAGTATAACAAAGTCCTTTGATTGAGCATAACAAAGTCCCCTGGTAGAGTATAACAAAGCCCCCTGATCGAGTATAACAAAGCCTACTCATCGAGTATAACAAAGCCCGATGTTCGAGTATAACAAAGGCCACTAATCGAGTATAACAAAGTCCCCTGATCGAGTATAGCAGAGTCCCCTGATCGAGTATAACGGAGTCCCCTAATCGAGTATAACAAAGGCCCCTCATCGAGTATAACAAAGTCCCCTGATCGAGTATAACAAACCCCCCTGATCGAGTATAACAAAGCCCCCTGATCGAATATAAGAAAGTCCCTTGATCGAGTATAGCAAAGTCCCCTCATCCAGTATAACAAAGGCCCATGATCAAGTATAACAAAGGCCCCTAATCGAGTATAACAAAGACCCCTGTTCGAGTATAACAAAGTCCTTTCATTAAGTATAACAAAGTCCCCTCATCGAGTATAACAAAGTCCCCTCATCGAGTATAACAATGTCCCCTGGTCGAGTATAACAAAGCCCTCTCATCGAGTATAACAAAGCCCCCTTGTCGAGTATAACAAAGTCCCCTGATCGAGTATAACAAAGTCCCCTGATCGAGTATAACAAAGTCCCCTCATCGAGTATAACAAAGTCCCCTCATAGAGTATAACAAAGTCCCATGATCGAGTATAA
>NW_024740846.1:2500-8059 GCF_018991925.1 Homarus americanus | reverse complement strand
AGGCTGAATAAATATAAATGGAGCACATACATAATATACATACATAGTACATAATCCAGCATACATAATATACATACACCTCCCTCCCCCCTATACGCTCATAGCAAGTCTTGAGCGGACCTTTTCTTCTGGATCCGTTCTGAGCGTCGAGGGACTTCATCACTGGGAAGGGTATGGGACTCAACACTGGTGGCGGGGCCAGCAGAAGGCAGTGTTACGGGGCGGAGAACACGGCGGTTCCTCCACCACACACGACCACTGGGTAACCGCACCTGGTAGTCCCGTGACCTGCCGAGACCCATGACTACGCCTACTTTGTCCCAACGTAGGGAGGTCGGGTCCTGAACACGGACTTGGGTGCCGACACTCAACCTGGGGAGAGAACGGGCGTGGTCGTTGTAGCGGGCGACGACGTCCTGAACACGTTCGGCGGCTCGGCGATCACAATCCTCTGTCTTGGCCTGCCACTCCTTGGAGAAGGATTGAGGGTGAGCAGGGACACAAGAACGAAGGGGGCGCCCATACAAAACCTGGGCAGGGGAGCGTCCGGTGTAGTTAGGTGTGTTGCGGAGTTCAAGAAGACCCCGGTCGAAGGCCTCGCAGTCAATATTCCCAGAAGGGGCCACCTTAAGGATGAGGTGCTTCAAAGATTTGACAGCAGCCTCAGCGTGGCCGTTGGACTGCGGGTAATGGGGCGATGACAACACATGCCGGACTCCCCATCGGTCGAGGAACACAGCAAAGTCCCGGCTTGTGAACTGAGGCCCTCCGTCGGTTCGCAGGCGTACAGGAACGCCCACGTCACGGAAGTAGTGGCGGAACTTGCTGATGGTGGCGGCAGACGTCGTGTCATTACCGCCCTTGATGACAACCGGCCAACCAGAGAGACGGTCGACGATAACCAGGAAGGACTTTCCTGACACACAGAAAAAGTCGGCCGACACAGACTCAAAGGGGCGGGTGGGGTTGTCGTCACTCATGAAGGGTACCTGCTGCTGGCTGGGTTGTAATACGTGGCGGGGCTTACACACCTGGACAGCATTGGAGATGTCGGGGTCGATGCCAGGCCGGAACACAGTCTGTCGTGCACGTCGTTTGGTGGCCTCAGCTCCACGGTGACTGTCGTGAAGGCGAGCCAAGGCGTGGGGACGTGATGCAGCAGGGACAACTACCGAAGGAGAGGTGTCACTGGCCAGAGGTAGGGGTAGGGCGGCAGCAGGGTAGTTGCTGCTCCCTTCATGCACCCTGTTGGCGTAATTTACCTCGAGAATCGGTGTTGGGAAGTCCTGGGAGATGATGGCCAACTCTTGACAATGTCTGTAGGACAGCAAGGGAGTCGGGACACCATTATGCACGTCAATCCAGGCCTGACACGACCTGTTGCCAAAGGTGACATGTGCATAGAGTGAACCCAGGGCTGGGGCCATCTGTGAACCATCTGCCATAAAGCGGAGGTCCTCGGGAGGCGGTCCTAGATCGCTTGGAGAGAGCCCCAAGCATCGCAAATGCTGGGGACCGATGACTGTAGCATCAGCGCCGGTGTCGGGCAACATCTGAAGACGGGATGACACACCGCCGTAGGTCACGATGACGCTGATGTACTGGGGGGCTTTGGTCCTGGGATGCGAGGAGTACACCCTCCTAAAATGGGTCGGGCTTTGTCCAGGGTCGTCGTGCCTCTGATTTGGCGACTGTGGGCGGCCCTCACTGGTAGAAGGGCGCTGAAGCTTCCGTTGACGCTGTTCCTTGGGTTTGTTGGAAGGGCAACACTTGTCATAGTGGCCCAGACGGCCGCACACATTGCACTGGACGCGTTTGGCTGGGCACCGTACTGTGAGTGACCAGTGGCCCTTACGGTCACAACTGTTGCAGGTAGACTGAGCAGCTGGACATACCTGTGTTCCGTGCTGCTTACCACAGTTGTTGCAAAATGAACCGGGCGTGGACGTGGTGGGCGAAGGCGTAGGAGCAGACTTCTTGTCCTTCTTGTACCGGGAGACAGCGCGTACAGCTGTAGGGGGAGCTCGGATGGCAGAGGTGGCACACCTGGCAGCCTCATAGGAGCGACATATCGTCAACACATCCTGAAGAGAAGAGGAAGAGTCGAGGGAGGTAAGGCGTTGGACAAGTTCCTCGTCCTTAACACCCATCAGGATCACCTGCTTCAACTGGGTCTCCTCGCACTGCTGGTGGTGGCCTAAACATATATCTACCTCTTCCGAGGCTCTCTTAAGACGTACATAAAAAGCGTCAAAGACTCACCCTCCATCTGTCTGCAGCTAAACAATTCCCTCCTGCGCAGAGCTTCATTCTGCTGTCCTTTGATGTGCCGTTGTAGAACGTCCAGTACCTCCTCTACAGACAGCGAAGAGGTTGGGGGTACCTGCAACGTATGTTCTAAGACACGCTGAACTTCCAAGGACAGGCACATACGCAGCTGGATGAGTTGTTTAGGCTGTGACAAACTCTGGAGATCCACCATTGTAGCATAATCAGCCCACCGCCGCCGCCATTCGCGAAAAGTCTGGAAATTTACATCAGGCTCCAAGATGGGCGGTGTTTGAGCTGCTGCTTTAGGTGGGGCTGGGGGGCGTGAAGGAAGCATGGATGAGGTATCTGAACCATTCAGTACCGAGGCAGTGTTAGAGCCAGGGGCTTGGTTAACAGTGAGGCGAGATATCAAGGCTTCAAACCGTGCACTGTCTTCCATTCTCCGTTGGTGGTCTCGTTCTGCCTCTGCTTGCCTTCTGTGCTCATCCGCCAAACGTCTGTGAGCTTCATCCTCGCGTCTCTCATCTCTCATAAACTTCATTAAGGCAATTATCTCTGGAGATAACGCTGAATGTTGAGGTGAAGGGCTGCGCGATGTTGTGGGAGCTGGGCCGGCCTGGTCATCCATCTCTGGGGGACTATCATCCGCTTGACTCATCCAGGCGCTGGGTCCACGGCTACGTAAGGCATGAGACATAACTACTTTATCTGTGTACTGTGTCTTAAATCAGTGTTGACCGGTCAGCCCGTCGTATCAACAAGATTTCAGACAAAAAAAATTTAATTAAATACACAGATAAGTAGGTTATATATATAAAATATATATAAGGAACCGCGCGGTCAGCAAGTGTTAGTACATGTATGTGTGTGTGTCCCAGGCAGGCAGCGTCTCGCCCCAGCTGTGAGGGGGGGTGGAGGCGGCGCTGTGAGGGAGGGGGGTGGAGATAGGAGTAGCTCAGTCGCTCTCTGTAAACGGTCAGAGGAGGGTGCGCTGAGCTCTACACCCCACAAATGCCCAGAACATGCCGTATACCTTGGAAATCCGTTCGAACAAGGTCACACATGAATGGCACGAAACACACAATGCACTAAACACTTCACAGAAAATCACTGTCACTGACACTGCTCAAAGTTGCGAAATTCTTCGAGGGATGACGCGGGGTTGACCCAAGGCGGGGATCCATCAGCCGGCTTTCCACAAACTTGCACTAATCACTCGTAATAATCCAGTAAAACTACGCACTGCGCCATGTTAGATGTTCTGGGTAATAAGTTCTATATACAGGAGAGAACACAAACACCTGTATAGTTTTGTAGGTTCGGTTTACTGGATAAGAGTATGTACACAGAGGTGGATAGCACTGCTCCCTAGCTAAGGTCCTGGTCAACTACCATAGACGACGTATGGCAAGTGATACATTAGCAGCTTCCATACGTCGCCAGGCACATTAATTGCGCGTGTGATATGTAATAACATTGCCACACGCTGCTAGCTAGGCCGAATAAATATAAATGAGCACATACATAATATACATACATAATACATAATCCAGCATACATAATATACATACACCTACCACGCCACGTTCGGTCAGCCAATCAGAGCACCGCAGTAAACGTGCATGTATCACGCCACCGTGGGGCACCACTGATTGGCCAATCCAGGACGTAGACGCACGGGTAGTAGTCAAAATTTGGGTAGGCCAAATATTTGTTTTTTCCAAAGTTGGAATTTCCCGTACAATCTGTGATGGTAATTACACCGTCACTATGTTGAGTAAGTACAATCACTAGGATTGAGTGTCTTATCACAACAAAGTTGCAGACTCAAACATGCAGCAAAAGAATCAGGTCTTCGCAGCTCCGTGTCTATTTTTACTTAGGCTAGCATACCTAAGTTAAAGTAAACTCCCCTTGCCAATACAAGAAGGAAGAGGATTTCTTATAGTCTAATAAACAATTCATCATGACCAAATACAGTATCTAACACAGGGGGTCCGGGGGCGCAGCCCCCGGTTAGCAACTAACCATTTGATTGCATTATCTCTGAGAATAGTTAGCAATTATCCATTTGATTGCATTATCCCAGGTTAAGGGGGGTTGTGTGTGGTTCCATATCACCAGATTTATTAAAACTCTCATTGTATAAACAGTTTAGGCTAGATAGGGGTGGCTGCTTGGATTATTTCTTTGTCTCTTATTGACTTCGGGTGGCTAACCTCTATAAAATTGAGGACACCAATAGACCTTGTACTAAGGTTAGGTTAAACAGACACTTTTGCTGTAATGGAGGATTTCGCCATCGGGGAGCGTGACGAAACCTCCGGCGAAAGTAGTGGTTAGGTTAGGCGGCCCGGTAGTGGTTGGTTAGTTGCCTGTATTATTATTATTATATAAAATTTAAGGTCCTCTGCTAGACTTTACCACGGTCAGGCTAAACAGTTTAGGCTGCTTGGATTATTTCTTTGTCTCTTATTGACTTCGGGTGGCTAACCTCTATAAAATTGAGGACACCAATAGACCTTGTACTAAGGTTAGGTTAAACAGACACTTTTGCTGTAATGGAGGATTTCTGCCATCGGGGAGCGTGACGAAACCTCCGGCGAAAGTAGTGGTTAGGTTAGGGCGTGTCTCGGTAGTGGTTGGTTAGTTGCCTGTATTATTATTATATAAAATTTAAGGTCCCCTCTGCTAGGATTCTTTACCACGGTCAGGCTAACAGTTTAGGCTGCTTGGATTATTTCTTGTTCTTATTGACTTCGGGTGGTTAACCTCATAAAATAGAGGACACTAATAGATTTTTGTACTAAGGTTAGGTTAAACAGACACTTTTGCTGTAATGGAGGATTTCGCCATCGGGGAGCGTGACGAAACCTCCGGCGAAAGTAGTGGTTAGGTTAGGCGGCCTGGTAGTGGTTAGGTAGTTGCCTGTATTATTATTATTATATAAAATTTAAGGTCCCCCGTTAGACTTTACCACGGTCAGGCTAAACAGTTTAGGCTGCTTGGATTATTTCTTTGTCTCTTATTGACTTCGGGTGGCTAACCTCTATAAAATTGAGGACACCAATAGACCTTGTACTAAGGTTAGGTTAAACAGACACTTTTGCTGTAATGGAGGATTTCGCCATCGGGGAGCGTGACGAAACCTCCGGCGAAAGTAGTGGTTAGGTTAGGCGGCCCGGTAGTGGTTGGTTAGTTGCCTGTATTATTATTCTTCTATAGCCCTATGTCCCCTGTTAGACTTACCACGGTCAGGCTAAACAGTTTAGGCTGCTTGGATTATTT
>NW_024740845.1:0-8456 GCF_018991925.1 Homarus americanus | reverse complement strand
GGTCTTATTTTCTTCAGTTTTATATGTAGAACCAATCAGTCACTGGTTTCGTAAGCTTTAACATAAACAATGCCGGCAGCGGTCTCGTCTCCTCTAATATTCCACGTATTATTAATGAATTGTATTGTTAATTTTGCACACACGTACATTAATTCAATAAAAACAAATTCAGAAACATTAATTAAAATATATGAACAGTAAATAAGTGTTGCTTTCATATTCTTATGTAAAGTAATGACGATATGTTTTCACGTGTGCGCATGCGCACTTACATATGCGATCTCTCTTTTTCTTTACCATTATCGTTAGCTACTTCTATTGTTCCATTTATTAACATTAAATAACAGTACTTAAAACAACCATATTAATTTTACTACAGCTACAACCAAGGTCTTATTTTCTTCAGTTTTATATGTAGAACCAGTCAGTCACTGGTTTTGTAATCAACGAAAACAATGCTGTGTCATTTCCTCATGTGTTTTAATTTTCTACTTATTATTAATGAATTGTATTGCTCATTTTGCACATATAAACATTAATTCAATAAAAAAGACATTCAGTAATAAACAATAATGAATCTTTTGTACATAAGAGAAATGACGCTGTTTACACGATTATGCACGTCGTCTGCACGTTGGCGGGCCGTTCAAACCCGTCGGAATTCAAGTTTCCGCCTTCAAAATTTTTATTTATTTATTTTTTTGTGTGTTCCAGTAAAATACGTTAATAATTAAAAACTCGCGAAATTTGAGAAGCTACTATACGACATTTAACCCTTCAATATGTCTTCAAAGAGACCATGACACAGAGAAAGTGGTGCTAGTGCTTCCAGGCATAAGCAAAAGTCACTATCTATCCAGGAAAAGGGTGAATTTCCATGGTCCGGCACCGGTCAGGTCCCGAGGTTGCCGGACTAGAGAGGTACAACCTGTATTATTATTATTACATTTTCGCCCTCAGGGCCCCAATGTCAGTGACCCAGCCCAGGTGGGTTAAAAACACGAATTTTTTTTTTAGAAATCTCTATTTCCAAAATCAGTGCTTTCCGCCGAAAAATTATATATATATATATATATATATATACACAGTCATGAACCGTTAACGTCCGACGTATATACGCCCTGCGTTTCCCCACTTCGCCTAAAAAAGACGCTTGCTGACCACCACTCATTTAATTTCTGACGGAGACACGATGATCCTCCCCATACTGGTTAGCTATTATGTGTTAAAGGAATATGCTACCTTACTTAGGCTTTTTTTTTAAGCATTTGACTACAGGTGAAATGTTAACCTACATCTACTGAGGATAAAATTTTTCACCTACAAATTGACAATAACACATTTGCTGTAATCAGACATATCTAGTTGCCTCAACAATTGCAACCCCAGTTGCAATTGGGGTTGCAATTTCAAATTTTGTGGCATTACTAAAAGTAGTAAAGTTTCTGGTGCACTCTAAGATTAAGAGAGAAAACGGAGGACTCAGGCGTCCTGATATGAGAGAAAAAGAACTTGTATGACGGGGGACCAAATTAAAAAAGCATAGCTGCATGTTTTGTGGACTACAGTATTATGCGTACCCTTTTCATCACTTTGTAATAAACCTAGCCATGCCTATGTGTGTGTATGATATTTACCATAACATTATATATATATTTAGTGGGTCTTAATGGTCGTAAAATGGGAAACTTGGGGTTGGGTCTTGGGTGCCTGAACCAATTAGAATAAATCCCATAGGTTCTGTACTTTCGTTATCGGCGAGGTCCCAATTAGGCGCGATAACCAAGGGATGACTGTACTGTACTGTATATACTTGTGACACTGGCCAGTTGCTTCTGGTGTTATGGTATAGGGGTATCAAGTGACAGCACTAGGATCCCGCTTCCTCTATCAAGAATAAACCATAATAAATTAGATTGAAAAAAACCATTCAAATAATGGGACCTAGCGAACCGAAATGGACCTAGAGCGGGCACAGTCACGTATGCATTGCGTATTCTTATAGATTGTGCGGCCAGGCGTACGTTATCTAGTGAATTTAGTCAATATTGTACAGTAACAATGGACCTAAGTGCAAACCTGTATTGTACATGTACTAAATGATTACGGTATTAAAATTGTTATGTCTACTGCAAATATAGCTTGTTTATACAGGTATTCAAATAAATTACTATCTTACAAGAATCCCTCCAAAGTAATTTATATTCGCCCAGGTCGTTTAGGTGGCAAATTATGAGAAGAGCTTAGTCACTCTTAAATAATGATAAATAAACACGTAGGCAGGCCTTCAGTGCCAACTGTCAAATCTTATCTCAAATAAATAAACAAACAAACGCCAGACATTCTGTCACCTTATCTCACCTCACCCATTTTATATAATATCTCAGACTAAAGTTAGGATAATATAATTTGCATTGCTGAAATCCTTGCAAGACAGAGATTAATTTGAACATAAGAGTCATATATTTTGCTCAAGATATAAAAAATGTAGTACATTAGTGTACAATACTGTAGTACATTTTATAAAAAGTTTTTCAACTGTATTTTTGGGTAGATTTACATAAATTTCTTCATTTATTTTCATCCATTTACATGCACACACCATACTAAAAGAAATGTAAAATAAATAAATGACCTTAGTGCAAAGCTGGAGTGCACATGTACTAATTTGATTACGGTACTAAAATTGTTATGTCTAGTGCGAATTACAACATGTTTATATTCAAATAAATCAGTATCTTACAAGGATCCCAGCTATGTTAATTATATTCTCCTAGGTCATATCACTGGCATTTTAAAATGAGAGAAGCTTAGTAGGACTGTTAAATAAACACACAGAGACCTTCGCCTCAAACTTATCACCTCAACCCCCCCACCACGCCCCCCCCCAGCCCCTCGCTGGGTGGTGGAGCCGTCAGTCCCCCCCCCCCCTCCAGCCAGGCTTTCAGGCTTACAGTTTTTATCTTATATAATATCTCAGACTAAAGTTAGGAGATTATAATTTGCATTGCTGGAATCCTTGCAAGGCAGCCAATAATATGAATATAAACGTCATATATTTTGCTCAAGAGATAAAAATTGTTGTACATTAGTGTACAGTACTGTAGTACATTTTATAAAAAAGTTTTCAACTGTATTTTTGGGTAGATTTACATAGATTTCTTCATTTATTTTCATCCATTTACATGCACACACCATACTAAAAGAAACGTAATAGAAATAAATGACCTTAGTGCAAAGCTGGAGTGCACATGTACTAATTTGATTACGGTACTAAAACTGTTTTGTCTACTGCAAATTATAGCATGTGTATATTCAAATTAATCAGCATGTTACAAGAATCCCAGCTATGTTAATTATATTCACCCAGGTCATTTCACTGGCTTTTTATAAGAGAGAAGCTTAGTCATCAAAGAACTGATAAATATACACGCGTTAGACTTGGGCCTGTGCCAACTGTCAAACGCAGTACCTCCCCTCCCATCATGCCCCCTCCCATCATGCCCCCTCGCACCCTCCCTCTCCCCCATCTGCTTGGCGTTGCTGGAATCCTTGTAAAACAGTGACTGTATATAGAGTCGGCCCTTCACATACGCGGGTTTAGCATTCACGGATTCGCAAATACACGGATTGCCCCGCCGGAGGAATATTCTGTACATTGAAGTAATTGAAGTACATTCAAATCGCGCGCGGCACCGAACACTGCACACCGCCAGCTCCCGCTACCTCACACACACACGCATAGCGCGTCGTCACCCCACCCCCGCGATCCCTCACTCAATCAGTCTCGCTGTAACCACACTTGTGTTGACATCAGCATTGTAGTTGCAAAAATATTACATTTCCGTGAATGTATTATATCAAGCACAGTATGAATAAACATCACTAATATAACAGTATTTTAACCGAAAACTATTAAAAAAACGAGTAACATATCTTGAAAAACGGAAGGTTAGGTAAAGACTTTTGTTTTCATGTAGTTTATCCTAATTTACATTGAAATACATTACGTTTCAGCAAAACTACTATTTATTTCTGAGAATATGGAAATGTAATATTTTTGCTGAAATGACGTACGTACAGTCGACCCTCGTTAATTCGGACTAATAGGGGGGAATCCAGCAATGTCAATTATATTATCCTAACTTTAATCTGAGGTATTATTTAATACAAAATGTTAAAATTTATTTTTTTCATCCACTCTTTCTCTTGAAGGGAGGATTGGTGGGGGGGGAGGGTTGGGACTGACCGCGCGGTTGGAAGAGGGGGGAGGCAAGGTGGGGTACTTTGATTGACAGATAGTGTCGTGCAGAATATTTTTTTTTTTATGAACTGAAGATATTTGTTTTAGCTCATAAAATTCATACAAATTACCCGGCCAGAATATAATTTACATTGCTGGAATTCTTACAATTTGATGATCATTTTGAATATAAACATCATAGATTTTGCATTAGACATACAAATTTTAGATGTAATGTTTAATCTGAGTAAATATGTTATCTTTTGTGAAAAATATATGAAATTTATATTCAAAATATTCCTGGTCTTACAAGGAATCCAGCAATGTCAATTATATTATCCTAACTTTAGTTTGAGGTATTATTTATTACTATACCTGGTTTTCCCCGCAAAATTTCTCAGAGGGAAGAGCCAGCAGTGTAGTGTGAGAAGAGGGGGAGGGAGTCTTGTCCATTATTTGAATGGACATTAACTTGGCGACTGTATTTCTCTATTTCTCTTAAGTATTAATTGTGTGCATGTACCATCATAAAATTAAGATGTTATTTTTACTACAACATAGTTATGTGTCGTCAAAAAGTGGAGTTTGGGGATCAGCCTCGACTCCATTTCAATTAATCCCATATGTTATGTTATTCACTTTACGCGTTTCTCGCTTTCCGTGGTACACTCCGGGTTACATTAACCGCGTAAAGTGAGGGTTAACTGTATACACAGCTAGACCCCGACTTACGACAGGGTTAGGGACCCAAATCCAGGTCGTAAGTCCGACATAGATAAAAAAAAAAAAAAAATAAGAAATCTACAATGAAATACAGTACAGTAAAAGTAATAAATAATGAGGAATGGATACAGTTCAGTGAAAGTAATAAATAATGAGGAATGGATACAGTGTGACTGAGCACTTACCTTTAATGTAGTCAGCTGAATGCACATGGGGCCCCCATAATTTTTTTAATTATACATGGAGACTACATTAACTGGAAACGTTTCGGTATAGAAAATGCGTGTGTCATTTGGAGAAAAAAAAAATGAAAAAAAAAAATTGAAAAAAAAAATGGTCACAAATGAGGCGTGTGCCTGTGAAGTCCCCGGCGGTCGAAGTCAAAGCAGAAATGTAAGTCGGGGTTCAGCTAGACATATATATATATATATATATATATATATATATATATATATATATATATATATATATATATAAAAATATATATATATACATACATACATACATATATATATATATATATATATATATATATATATATACACACACACAGTAATACCTCAGTTTATTTGGTTCTCGTTTACGAGTTTGGTCATTTATGCGGTACCTTGCCAGTACCGGGATGCCCAATTTACGCGATGAATTTACTCATTTACGTGGGTGATGTATAATTTGTTTATTTACTGAAGATATTTGTTTTAGCTCATAAAATTCATAGAAATTAGCCGGCCAGAATATAATTTGCATTGCTGGAATTCTTGTAGGATTGTGATTATTTTGGATAAAAACATCAGGGAATTTGCATTAGACATACAAATTTTAGATCTAATGTAAGAATTTTGATTACAAAGAGCCAACATTTTATCTTTTGTGCAAAATATATAACGTTTATATTCAAAATATTCCTGGTCTTGCGGGGAATCTAGCAATGTCAATTATATTAACCTAACTTTAGTCTGAGGTATTATTTATTACTAAAAATGTAAATATACTGTTTAAACCCAAACATTTGGTAGGGGAGGGAAGGTGGGGGTAGGGGTAGGGGAGGGAAGGTGGGGGGTAGGGGGTAGGGAGGTGGGGGGTAGGGGGTAGGGAGGGGAAGGTGGGGGGGTAGGGGTAGGGGAGGGAAGGTGGGGGGTAGGGAGGGAAGGTGGGGGGTAGGGTGAAGGGAGCGAGGGAGGGACCCAGCGAGCGTGGAAAGAGGGGGGTGAGCCGGAGGTGGGGTATTTTGATTAACAGATAGTGTCTGGGTGAAGTATAATTTGTTTATTTACTGAAGATATTTGTTTTAGCTCATAAAATTCAAACAAATTACCAGGCCAGAATATAATTTGCATTGATGGAATTCTTAAAAGATTTTGATTATTTTGAATATAAGCATAATGGAATTTGCATTTGACATACAAATTTTAGATCTAATGTAAGAATTTTGATTAAAAAGCCAAAATTTTATCTTTTGTGCAAAATATATGACGTTTATATTCAAAATATTCCTGGTCTTGCAAGGAATCCAACAATGTCAATTATATTATCCTAACACTAGTCTGAGGTATTATTTATTACTATATACCTTAAAATCTAGTGTTTTCACCCAAACATCTCTCAGAGAGGGAGGAGCGTGGGAGGAGGGGGGGAGTTGAGTCCATTATTTGAATGGACATTACCCTGGCAATTGTATTTCTCTTAAATATTAATTGTGTGTGCATACCATCATAAAATTAATTTGTTATTTTTACTACAACGTAGGTGTTGTGTCGGTATTTTGTCGGAAAAAGTGGAGTTAGGGAGTCGGCCCAGTCTCTATTTCAATTAATGCCATATGTTCTGTTATTCCATTTACGCGTTTCTCGTTTTACACGTTACTCCTCGGGTTGAATTGACCACGTAAATCGGGGTATTACTGTATATGTATATATGTATATGTATATATATATATATATATATATATATATATATATATATATATATATATATATATATATATATATATATATATATATATATATATATATATATATATATATATATATATATGCTGTATATATATATCACGACTACCAAAATGATCAACATTTTCCAATATATAGCTATAAATTTATTTACAGTAGACTCACAACTTAAGTGGGGTTATGCCTGGGACCTCACATAAAGCCAAAAACTGTATAAAGTCAGAAACACTCCTAAAAATCCCCTAAATTGACCCAAAAATACCAGTTGAAAAACTGTACAGTATACTTAAATGTACAGTACTCTAAAAAAATAAAATTTTTATCTCTTGTGCAAAATATATGATGCCTCTATACAAATTATTCGCTGCCTTGCAAGGATTTCAGCAATGCAGTTTAAATTCTGCTAACTTTAGTCTATGACAATTTTAAAGATAAAAACTTTCAGCCTAAAACCACTTTCAATCTTGCCGGAAGTGGAGGGGGCTTGTTGTATTTTGACAGCTGGCGCCAACCGCCTGCCAAGGTTACCTAGTGGTATTTATTTATCTGTCATATAGGGGGAGTTTATGCTTTTCTCTTATAAAATGTCATTGAATTATCTTAAGAGAATATAATTAACATTGCTGGAATTCTTTTAAGAAATTGATTAATCTGAATATAAACATGCTATAGTTTTCATTAGACATAATTTTTTTTTGCAATTACAGTTGTACCCCACTTAACGCGGTCAATAGAACCCAGAGGGTCCCGTGTTAAGTGAAATCCGCGTTAAGTGAACAACAGAACATATGGGATTAATTCCAATAGAAACCAGCCCGACCCCCAAACTCCACTTTTTGAAGACGCATAACTATATTGTAGTAAAAATAACATCTTAATTTTATGATGGTACATGCACACAATTAATACTTAAGAGAAATACAGTCGCCAAGTTAATGTCCATTCAAATAATGGACTCAACTCCCTCCCCCTCTCACACTACACTGCCGGCTCTTCCCTCTGAGAAATTTTGGGGGGAAAACCAGGTATAGTAATAAATAATTCCTCAAACTAAAGTTAGGATAATATAATTGACATTGCTGGATTCCTTGTAAGACCAGGAATATTTTGAAAACAAATGTCATATATTTTTCACAAAAGATAACATATTTACTCAGAATAAACTTTACATCTAAAATTTGTATGTCTAATGCAAAATCTATGATGTTTATATTCAAAATGATCACCAAATTGTAAGAATTCCAGCAATGGAAATTATATTCTGACCGGATAATTTGTATGAATTTTATGAGCTAAAACAAATATCTTCAGTTAATAAAAAAAAAAAAAATATTCTTCGCGACACTATCAGTCAATCAAAGTACCCCACCTTACCTTCCCCCTCTTCCAACCGCGCGGTCAGTCCCAACCCTCCCCCACCAATCCTCCCTTCAAGAGTTTTTAACATTTAGTATTAAATAATACCTCAGATTAAAGTTGGGATAATATAATTGACATTGCTGGATTCCTTGTAAGACCAGGAATATTTTGAATATAAATGT